>NW_006400009.1:2713409-2718576 GCF_000299155.1 Elephantulus edwardii
TTGAATTCTTCCCTGTGCTTTGGCTTCTTTGCGCTCCAGTGCAATTTTCAGAGTACGTGGTTCAAATCCATCAGCTGCTCTGTGGCAGAAGAATGGACAATCTCGGCCCATGTGATTTACTGCCTCTGAAAACTTGCTGGAGGGTCCGCTATAAGTTAGTTGGGATTTGATGACACACACCAAGAAGAAGATCAGTAGTAGACCAGTAATAAGTGTGGAGCCAACAGTGTCCCCAGTGTTTCAATTGCTGTAAAACTCCATGATTTGCAACATCAACAGCCCCGCCTTAGTTCACTTCCCTCACTCCTCTCTGCCCCCTGGCTTCAGTGGTTCACTTAGAGGATCTCCCAGATACTCAGCCCCATTAGGTGGCGGACTAATGGGACTCTAGGTACACAGGCCAGTTTTGCTGGCTGGTGAGCTCTGCAGACTGTCAGTCGCAGTGTAGCTGGAAAGCTCACATCTCAAAAGGAGAGCTAACATTTAACTCCCATGGGTTTATATAAGCCTTCAGTAGGGTAGGGTCTGCATCCCACAAGAATTCTATCTCCTTAGTGCAATAAATATTTCAGCACATGCTAGAAAAGACTTTTTAACAATAAACCTTTGACACCATGGCCACTTTAAGGAGAACCAAATTTATCCTGAGGACAATGGGGAGTATCAGTGGGGTTTCTTTTCAAAAGCTCCTCTTTTTTCTGAATGGGAAGTGAGTAACCCTCACAAAGTAAAAAAACAAACAAACAAACAAACAAACAAACAAAAAAACCCCAACCAGTTACCTATCAGCTTCAGATGGATTCTGACTCTCAGTAATGCTATACAGGACGGAGTGGGACTGCCCTGTGGGGTTCCGACCCAGGCTGTAACTTTTACTCAAGAAGACTGTCTTATCTTTCTCCCACAGAGCACCTGGCGCTTCAAACTGTGGACCTACCAGTGTGAAACAGAGATTAGCCTTTCTCCCACCATTCAGCTGTCTCATACCCCCGCCTTCAACCTCAACTTCACTGACTTTCCAGATGATGTCCATGCATCTCTCCTCCCACTTCCTCTGTCTAATTCCTTCTCTGGGTCTTGATCTCCATCCTACACGTGTCCCGTCTGGAAATCTGCCACTTCAATTAGTTCCCATCTTTCAGGTATCCTGGATCACCTCACCAAGACTTCCCTAGCTCTCTATTACACAAAAAAAGCCTCCTCTCTTAGCCTGCAATAATCCTTGTCCTGGCTGCTGAAGCCCTGAACAGAGACTTTAAGTCTGACACCCTTCATCTTTCTCACACATCCCTCCAGCTGGCTACACAATCTGGCTTCTGTTTCCACAACTTTCCAGAAGCTCCTCCCTCCAGCACTGTTGCTGATTGACCTCCACACTTCTAAGTACTATCACTTTTCTCAGTTTTCTTCCTTCTAATGACTTTTATATACTGGACTTGAGATCATTCCTCCCCCTTGAAATGTTCCTACTTTAGTCTGAACAGTACAACTAAATTGCATTCAAATTTCCACTTACATTTCATATTATTCCTTTACTGATGCTATTTTCTTTTCCTAAATCCCACACCAATTATGAAATGGACAGATGACATGAAAAAACACTTAACCAAAGAAGACATTCAAATCATCAACAAACACATAAGGAAATGTTCAAGACTATTATCTATGGAGGAAGCTCTGGTGTCTCAGTGGTAAGAAGCTGTGCTGCAATCTCAAAGACATTTGGTTCTAATCCACCAGCTGCTTTAGAGAAAGAGGGGCACTTTCCTCCCATGTGAAAACCCATTAGAAAGTCAGCTGTGAGTTGGTTCTGACTTAAATTACTCACAATAACATTAGCTATTTAGAGAGATTCCATCTCATTTTAGCAACAGTGGGAATTTTCACAAGACAACAAATGACAAGTGCGAGTGAGGGTGTGGAGAAATTGAAAGTCTCATAAATTGAAACTCTCATAAATGGTGAGAATGTAAAATGGTGTGACCACTATGGAAAGCAATTTGGCACTTCCTTAGAAAGTTGAGAATAGAAATACCATTTGATCCAACAATCCCACTACTAACTATATATTCCAAAGACCTGAGAGCTGTAACACAGATATATGTAGATCTATGTTCACCATAACATTGTTTATAATAGGAAAGACATGGAAACAATCTAAACTTCCATCAACAGACAAATGAATGCTAAACAAACTGTAGTACATTGACAAAATGCAGTATTGCACAACATTGTGTGTTGTTGTGTACTGTAGAGTCAGAACTGGCCCATAACTGATGGGTTTTCGGAAGCAGTTAAATCACAGAAAAGGAGATCGTCCATCCTTCTTCTCAGAGCAGCGGGTGGCCTCTAAACTTGCACCTTTGGTATTGCAGTGCAGCTTCTTGACCCTCAGCCACCAGAGCTCCCTTAAAGGATGATAAAGAATTTGTGAAATACTTCATAACATGGACGAGTCAAGAGGAAATTTTCCTGCCTGACAGTAAGTCAGCCATAAAAGAGCAACTATGGATAACATTTGTGTTCTAAAAAGCTAAGGGAATATTTACACATAGAACCATTCTTGACTAGGGATCTGAAGGGAGAGTGAGCAAAAATTAATAAATGGGTAAATTAGGTGAAGGGAAAGGCAACATACTATAAGGAGTTGATCAGACATTGTGATTAATTAATTACATCAATCAATTCTAATTAATTTTCTAAAACAAAATGTGAAGAATCAGTATGACTTATAAATTTTCAAATAAAAAATCATTTTAAAAGGAAAACAAACAGGCCTCAAGGCTCCATCACTTGTCTTCTCTGCTTTTTATATTTTCCATTCTATGATTAAACCCTCCACTCTACGGCCTACCCACCTCAGTCCATGGCTTTATCTAATACTTCCATTGGTAATCCATGGGCATCTGACATTCAACTTCATCTCAAACTCAAAGACTTTAAAAAAATTAAGATCTCTCCCAACATACTGAATAGTTTTCATTTCTAAGTTTTCTACTTCCATCAAGGTAATGGTCCTTCAACTGGCATACTAAGTCATTTTTATAATGTATCTCTTTTCTTTGATAAAACATTACCAAGTTTCTCAAGACTACCACCATCAGGAGAAAGAATTCTACAGGAAAAAATTCCCAGAAAAAAAGTCTTCAGGAGTGATGCCATCAGGAGAAAGACTATGCAGGTTCATAACCCAGTGCTGCTTCTAGAGAGCTGTGTGACTTTAGGCAAACTGTGTTTCAGTTTTCTCATCTGAAATAAAAATGGAACATAGCTGATAGAACTGCACTTGGAGCACACTAAGAATTCAACTAATAAATGTTGCCATTATTAATTCACTTGTCTTGGTCTATTTATTCTTTTATGTTTCCTTCTAACTCGAGGATCATAATTAGATTTTTCCTATGTATTGAGGCAAGGATTTTGAAGCTCTGTCTGACATACTTTGGGCATGCTGCAAGGAGGGACATCATGCTTGGGAGGGTAGAGGAACAACGCAAGAGTGGAAGACCCTCGATGAAATGGACTGACTCAGTGACTGAGGTTGTGGGGGGTAGGTGTATCAGATACAATGAGGTGGGCTCAGGATAGAGCAGAGGTCAGGGCTGTTGTATGAGTCACAAACAACTCAACAGCACATAACAACAACAACATTATGAATTTTATCCCTTTCTCAAATCTCTATTTCCTTAAATAGATTCCAAGCATCACAATGCCTTTCTTTTCTTCTTCAGGTCCTACTTTTATTGTAGGTGTGCTGGTAATCAGCAGAGAATTGCACTACAAACCCAAAGGCAGCACATCTCTGGCAACTTGAATCCACCAGCAGCTGCATGGGAGTAGATGGGAAGTCTCCTTCTATGTGATTTACAGCCTCAGAAACCTACCAGGGAGGCAGCTAACTCAATGGTAGCATGCTTGCTGCTCTCTACCCTCTCACTGCCAGGAGACTCCAGTGCTGCAGGCAGAGGGGCTGACCTTAGCCTCTCACTGTCTGCCACAGATCCACTGCTGCCTCCATCCCTTTAATAACACGCAAGCTGTGTAAAAATCTCACCCATCTATATAAACAAACACACAGCAGAATTCTGTGAGGAATATTTACAAGAATAATGAAGACAGATATTGTGGTAGATCGAGTTTATAAATTGCTTCAATTCTTCATTGTTAACCAACTCACCTTGTAGTGGCCTCGTGCTCTGCCACTGGGCCTGTCATGTGACCTATTTTAGTAAACGAGTCGTTCACAGACATAATGCAAGCAGAGACTTTGCAGAAACACCTGAGCATTTTAGCTTCTGTTCCTGTGTCTTCACTGTTGCAGGAGACACGCCTCAGCTAGCTGCTGGAAGGTGAAACTTAGAGCTATCCCAATCAATACCGTCCGAGATCAGCTGATGGCCACCAGGCGCACAGATGTGCAAGCAAGACTAGTCATGATAAGTTCCCCACAGCTCACTCCAGACATAAATGCTTATTGCTGTATACAAATAAGGTTCTGGGGCTATTGGTTATGAAACAGAAAACTGATGCATATATGAACTGACATAAGGAAAGTTCAAAAGGGATTGCTGAGAGAAAATGGCAGAAAACAAAGCAATAACATAGAATGTGGTATGCTCCCAGCTTAGAGAGAGAGAGAAAGACACACAGAGAGAGACAGGGTGAGACTCCAGCCTGGAGGATTATGTCCCCGAGGAACTGTGTCACTTTACTTACCACAGACTTAAGAGTGACTCAAAGACAGGAACATGATATTCTCTCTAAAGGTACTATTAAAAGAATGAATAAATTAATTTCCATGTATATTCAGCCATCTACAGGTTTGACATGTTATCAGAAGAGGTCAGTCCTTGAAAAAGGACATCATGCTTGAAAATTAGTAAGTCAGCAAGGGAAAGGAAGACCCTCAAAGAGAAGGACTGACACAATGACTCCATCGATGAGTGTTAGCACAGCAGAGATTGTGAGGGCAATACAGGACCAGGCAGAGTGCAATCTAATGTACACGGGGTCGCTATAAATTTGAATTCACTGGACAACACCTAACAACAACAGTATCAGCCTTGGAAGTTTTACATCAAATAATCAATTGCTCAGCTGATGGATGGTATGTGTTTTAGGGTTGCTTGAGTTTTCAGGTTTTGCCATTTCTTTTGTTTTTAATAAG
>NW_006400009.1:2718676-2723137 GCF_000299155.1 Elephantulus edwardii
AAATATAATAAAATTATAAGAGTTAAAAGAAGTCCTTCAAGGCAAAAGTCACTGATTCAGGTCAGAGGCTGATACAGTCAGCTGAAGAATGAGCAGTGCTTTTCTTCCCTCAACGCTTCATATGCACCGCCATTCATTTTTGCATTTTTATTTATTTTCATATTAGCAAAGATCTTGCTTTCACTAACATATACAAAATTTCACTTAACAGCAAGGGTGACTTTTTAAAAGAATTTATCTCTTCTATACACTACACAAAATCTACACCTAGACCAAGAAGCTATTGTTCAAACAGAGCAAGAAGCATGATTTAAAATCAGGAAAGGAGTGTGTCAGGGCCCTATTCTTTCTCCATACCTATTCAATTTGAATGCTGAGAAAAATCATTAGAGAAGCTGGACTTTAAACAAAAGAATGTGACATCAGGATTGGAGGAAGACTCATAAACAAATTGTGTTATGCAGATGAAACAACCTTGCTTGGTGAAAGTGAGTAGGCTCTGAAGCTCTTGCTGCAGAGGATCAAGGATATGGATTACATTTCACCATCAAAAAAAAAAAACACCTATCAAAACAGAAATCCTCATCACTGTGATAACAGGCAACATTATGACAGACAAAGGAAAGATTGAAATTATCAATTATTTCACCTTGCTTGGATCCACAGTCAACACCCTTGACACCAGCAGCCCAAATATCAGGAGATGTAAAGTATTTGGGAAAGTCTGCTATCAGGGTTCTTTCCAAAGTCCTCAAGAGCAGTAGTGCAAGTCTGAAGACTAAGGTGCACCTGCTTCTAGTCACAGTCTTTCCCATTACCCGCTACACATCTGAGAGCTGGCCAATGAATAAGAATAGGAGGAGAATTGATGTATTTGAGTGGTACTGGAAGAGTGCTGAATAGGTTTGATCTCGCTAGCAGCTCCACAAAGAAAGACATTACAGTGGGCTTCATAAAGTTTATAACTTTGGAAACCCTCGGGGGCAGTGTTACTCTAACTGGGTCAGAATCGACTCAATGGCAATGACATGGAATGGGTTTATACTCTACACAAGGAACCATGATGGTGCAACAGTTAAACCTGAGAACGCTGATGGGAATACTGGTGTTTTGGAACCACCCAGGAGCTCTTGACCCTGTGGGAGAAAGACCTTGGGATTTTTCTACCATAAAGATTACAATCAAGAAACCTTTCCTTATTAGGCAATTCTACTCTGTCATATGCAGCTGTTATTAACCTGGAATTAAACTGACAACACTCAACAGTAACACTCACCACACCCTCCCATAACATAGTTAACAATACTTAAATAAATAAATATATATATATGAACATACTTGATTCTCATGATAATTTGGAAAGGCATAACATGGCTTTTTTTTCTTTTCTTTTTTTTTTTAAGAGGCAATATAACCATCCCTAATGCACATGTGAAGAAACTGAGGCACAGTGAATTGTCTAGGTTTACAAAGGACAAAATTAGAACTCATCACAAAGCTACAATTAAATCTCCAGTCTCAAGTCTTTCTCCAATGTTGTTTCCTGCATGCCCTTTACTTTGACCAGTATTCATACTGTTAACCTCATGAACAGTCTTCTCTTGGGTCGACCCTCCAAAGGCGTATCTCACTCATCCCTGAACTGCCTGAAAGCACAGAACTTGTCAGACACCCAGATAGAGTAAATAACCTCACAAAGCTGGAGCCCAGCAAGATTAAATGCCTTCTTCTCAAATCAGATGATGATCAGTGGGCAGAGCTGGGTTCAGCGTCCAGGCGTCCTCAGTTTAACCTGGGGTCTCTCCCAAGGTTATGGAGACTGCCCACCACGTGGCATTACTAATGCTAAGGACATGGTCTCAGAATGCTGCATTTCTGCAGCTCCGGAGGATGGTCAGACAGCTTTATAGCTTTATTGGATTTTGTTTTCCACAGACCACAATTTTTTGTAATGGTAAAATATTTCTGACGGGATCTGGATCCGTTCCTTTAATTCATCAGCAATCTATACAAATGTCAGGTATGCCAAAGTAATTTTCTTTAAAATGATTTATCAGCCATATGAACACAAGTCATCCTATCTGATCTCTGGAATTAAAACCCCATTTCTCTTCAGAAGAGAATGAAAGTGCAGTCTGACAAACAGGACATATTTTCATTGGTCTGGGATGAGTCAGCCTCAGTCAGTCAACAATGCCGTCAACAGGAAGACACCTTTTCCAGGACTGGTATCTACCCCATATCCCATCAACACAAAATCTGGGACACAGTACCAACTTATCATGTTTAAGTAAATAATTAAAATAATAACAAAAAAAATTACCCATATACCAGCCAAACTGCAGGAGGCTATTACACTGTGTGTGTGCTAGAGAAAAGGAGAAAGTGGGGTGATGGTGAGGTGAGATGGTTGATGAAGCAGAAATAATGTTCCTGCAATGCAGTTTGGAAGAGATACAAGCTCAGATCCTGCAGAGCCCAGGGCTGTGCTGAGAGGTGAGATGAGCCGAGGGGCCAGGCCGAAGCACGCTGCTGTCCTGGGTGAGTTTCTAATCTCCTGTGAGATTCCAATCCTTTGTGCACTTGTCCCCTAAATAGGAATGATTTTATTTTTCTTTTTCTTAATAGAAAAGTTAACCGAAGGGCATTCATTTTGTCTTTTTCCAGAAATATCCTAAAAGCCCTCAACACCAACAAGAAGACTCTAATCCCTGTGTAGGCAGCATCCATTCAAAATTTTGAATGTCTCTTTCAGCCCACAGTACTTATAAAATTTAAGAGGTTTTATTGACAACAACATTGGAGCTACTTTTGTTTTCTAGCAGATGGAATAAGATGATGCTTTAAAACCTCAACCTGGAGAGCTCTGCTGGTAAGAAGCTGCACTGCAATCCCAGAGGTAAGCGGTTCGAATCCACCAGATGCTCTGCTGGAGAAGGAGGAACAATTTCCTCCTGTACCTGTCAGATCTGAGTTGATAGTACACACACACAAAAAAATTTAAAAAACCCAAACAAAAACCCTCAGGACCTAAATGCCAAACTGGATAAGAGGCTCACCACTATAATTCAGACATTTCTGTTGTTCAAACTTGATCAGATGAAACATTCCTCTTACCAAGCTACCACCAAAATGCCTTGAGTATGTCTTACTGAGAAGTAACAGAGTAATCCCTTCCAGCTGGTTTAAAGAGATCTGATTAGCACAATGTTTTTCAAAGCATACCAGACAGAACACAGTTCAGATCTGTTGCCCATAGGTACCTAATAATGTCAACAACAACACATAAATTCCTTCGGGGAGTGGCATGCAGGGAGTGCCAAGCATGACTGTGACCCTCTAGGAGAACAGTGGCAACCCACCAAACAAGGGACTTCTCCAAGAACTGAGATGAGCAAGGCCTTCCCTCTCCTATTCTTCACCACAATATGAAGAGAGTGCTTTCCACGGGGGGTCTTGATACCAGGAGTCACTACCTGATCCCTAGCATCTCCTAGAGTACGAGGTCTGGGCCTGACCACATGGCTGCAGTTCACTATCCACAAGACCTTTCCGGTTCCTGGGCAGCATCAACCCTTAACATGTTACGCAGGCAACTGAAAAACTGTGGGTTCCAATCCACCCAGAAGTTCACTGTAACAAAGACCTGGTGGCTGACTTCTAAACAGTCACTGAGAATTCTCATGTGTCAGAATCAACTTGATGACAACTGGACGGAGCTGTCTCAAGCCTCTTTGCCTAGATCATAAGTTTCTTAAGGCCTGGGATCAAGAGTTTTCTTTATCTTCACCCTAAGCTCCCCTCCTTTCAGATAAACAGTCCTGAAGAAGCTTAGATTTATTCATTATCACCTCATTTCATATAACGGTCTCTCTGTCTTTGCCAGTATTTAGCAAATTTGTGCATTTTTTTTCCTGCATGTCTCCCATTAAGGTTCAATATTTAAGCAACAGGCTCTGGAGAGTTGACACCATAAGATGTCATACAAGTCTACTATGACTCATAGGATCACTACAGACAACGGAACCTTGCCCGATCCTGCACCACCCTCAGGAGCTCTGGCATGCTTGAGGCCACTGTTACAGTCATTCTGTCAACCCAATGTAGTGTTGGCAGGCAGCATCAAGTTGGCCCTGACTCACAGCAACCCCATGTAACAGCCTTGCCTGACCTGTGCCGTCTACAGAGCCTTCCTAAATTCACCTGTTGGCTCCTCTTCACGTGGGCAAATTACTTAACCTCTCTGAGATGCAGATCCTCCAGCTTAAAATTGAAATAACACTCATATTAAAACAACTATGAGATATCATTTCACCCCAGTCAAAATAGCAAAATTTAACAGAACAACAAGCAACAAATGCTGGCGAGGTTGTGGAGAAACTGGAAGCCTGATTCACTGTTGGTGGGAGTGTAAAATGGTGCAACCCCTGTGGAAAGCAGTATGGCGCTTTCTCAAAAAGT
>NW_006400009.1:2724072-2730610 GCF_000299155.1 Elephantulus edwardii
TGAATGAATGGAAACCCAAAATCTCTGTAAATGTTTATGAAAATTAATAAAATATAATTATAGAAAAAAAATTTAAAAAAAAAGAAATAACACTCATGCTTACCACTCAGGACTGTGAGGGGACCGACTGTGTGAATCCAGGTGAGTCATTTCACCTGGTTTTCCTACACAGTCTTTAAAATTCCATTCAGCTTTACACCTACCCTTTCCCAGAGAGCGTAGTACTCTATCAGCATCTAGCAGGTCTTCAGTAAGCATTTACTCAAAGGGCTTCCTAAGAAAAGCTAATTATCTGAACATAAAGGAAAGAAGATAAACACTGAAATGGCAATGACAGGGCTGGTCTTCTGGGACCTAAAGATCCTCTCCAGTAACATCCTCTTGTTGCCACCTCACACCATGCACGTAACTGCCTACTTTACCACTATGTGGGCCTTTTTGATAATTTTTTATACTTTCAATGAGCCTGCTTACATACCTGAAGATTCTAGTATGTGCCGACCTCAGGGAGGTAGCCTTGTTAGCTGCTGGGCTGCAGCAAGATGGTACCATGGCAATACTTCGTGCCTTCAAAATAATTGGTGCCTGGAGACTAATGTTCAGTCCAAGACAAAGTGTCATGAGGCAGGTCCCTATCATGCTGGGAGACAGGCCAGGGAAAGCAGAACTGCAATCCATCCACAGCTCCCCCAGGACAAGCAGAACTTAGCAAGACTGTATCTGGCATTAAGCTATGTATCTGGCCTTGGATCATTAACTTATATGGCTCACGAAAATACAGTAACAAATCTGAAATATTTGCTTAATTTATCTCTATGCCCCAATCCCTTCAAGCTGCTTCTGATAGGATATGCAGAACACATTCTTCTCTCTGAAAGACAGTAACAAATCTTTGGGGGAATTACGAGAGTAAATAAAGCAGGAGTCACCTGGAGACCACAGCTAAACAAATATTCAACAAATCTAATTGATTCTTTAATTTGAAAATTTGGCAGATTAACAGGGTTTTATGGTGATTTTATGGATAATAGTTCTGTAATTTCTTCTTAGCTAAGAGATCGGTAAAAATCTAACACTAGAGCACCTGTTTATTCCTTAAAAATGAACAAGTAGCATGTAAAAAATACTTAATGGAAGATCCCAAATGCATCAACCTGCCCCCGCCTGCAGCCCACAGACAAGCCAGGGAACCAGCCCGTAGGTGCAATGTGCACAAACTCATTTGATTTCCTGAACACCTTGCGCTGCTGATATCTGGGGACAACTGGAGGGGGCAATAAGAATTTAGCCAAATAGACTGGATGGGAAAAGACAGTCTGTGCATCAGTTAGACCGTGCAATGGGAGCACAGTGAAAGGCAAGGAGAAGCTGTGTGCCCCTTGAGAGATGAGCTCTTTTATTTTACACTGAATTTTTTTATTAAATATATTTAAGGATGTACTTATTTTTCCTAAAAGTTCTCATTTCCTAGATCACAGTGGACCATATATGTTGCTAAGCATACTGCCGGAAGATGTTTGTGATAGGTTAGGAACAGAGGTGCCAAGAAAAGAATGCAGTGCAATGTTTAATGTGGTAACTAGTTCTTACTGAGGGCCAGGCATTGTGTTTGGCAAGCTGTTGCAAGAATGATTTTGCTTAATTCTAATTAACATGTAAGTGAAGGTACAGGGCCCAGGTTTTTGATGCTAAGATAGATCTCTCCCCTTAACTGTTAAAGAAACAAAGGAAAACAAAAAATAAAACGAAGCAAACTGTTGCTTTGTTTCTACTGCTGAAAATATATATTCCCTGTAGAAGCCTGCCACACCAATTCCCAAGCAAATATGTGCAAACCCTCAAGATTAGACTTACTCTGAGACTGTAGCAGAGACCAGGCATAAAGGAAAGACCCTCCCAAGGGTAGAGGAAAAGCTTTGAGTAGGTTATTAAACGTCAACTTTTCAAATTTTAAAATAATCTCTCCAAAATACTAGAGGGAAATGATGTCATTTTGAAGACTAAGGTGTGACTGATTCAGGTTGTGGTCTTTTTTAATTACTTTATATGCTCTGAGATCTGGACACTGAATAAGGATTGATGCCTTTGAGAGTTGTGGCATTGAAAAAGAGTACTGGATATCGCATCAACTGCCAAAAGAACAAACATATGTCTTGGAAACAGTGCTGTCAAAATGCTCCCTGGAAGCAAGGATGGTGAAGCTTTGTCCATCTTACTTTGGACATGCCGCTAGGAGAGGCTACTCCTAGGAAAGGAGTATCATGCTTAGAAAGGTAGAGGGTCACTGAAAGAGAGGAAGATCCCCAATGAGGTGGATTCACACAGTGACTTCGGCAACGGACTCAAGTGTGCCAAAGATGATGAGGATGGCACAGGATAGGACAGGGTTCAGATCTGCTGTTCACAGGCTTACTATGAGTTATACCTGTCTTGATGGCACCTAACAACAATAAATTATTTTAATAAGGACTAAGGAAATTACTAGTTTTTAAAAAAAACTCTCAAAGAGTTAACTTCTTTTCTGGATTCACTATCACAAAAGTCATCATTTCTTTAAAAGGAACACAACTATGTTCCAAGTTTTCAAGTAATTTTGTCCTGAGTAGATCTCATCCATTTAACTGAAAATAAACTGGCTTATCTGGGAAGACTTGATTCCCACAAAAGGGCTTTAAGATCTTTGAGATACCATTGTCTTCTCAGGTCTTTAAATGCAGTACAAGTGTGACAAGGCTGTGGCCATGGTACCTGCAGCAGCTGGTCAACTCCAGTGACCCGCAGACCACAGTGAGGAAGAGGACAACATTCCTAATATAGCCCAAATTTTTGTCACCTATCCCCATAATTCCTGTCATCTAGCGCCATAATCTGAGTCTGTACTAAATCAGCGTACCCTAATCCCAGCCAGCCTACTGAGAATGACAGAGCCATCCAGTACAAATTCATATGACTCCAGGCAAAGTCACCCACCACTAGTAAGTCTCCAATGACAAGGGACGTTTTTCAATGTTATAAGAGGACTGACAAATGCTAAGAGTCTACTGAAGTCTACAAGGGAACAATGAAGAATTTCTGCCCCTGCCCGTGTCTAAAATAGCACTCTTTGGTCTGCCCTTTCCGACCAGAACAACAAATTTGCCAGATACACTACATTTTCTGGGGGGACGGGGAGAAGATTGTTGGAATTATAGCAGATTACTCGTACTTTGAGAGAGCAAGAGAAAGATCTTTTCGCATTTTGAATAGAGCCATTCACCACAGTGGCCATCCAACCCTTAGCACAGCACTAGAACAGTAAAGGACTCTTGAGAAACCTAAATACCGTTCTGAGCCAAAGAGCTGGATGCCACATGGGCAACTATCCAAACGCAGATGGTTCAAAAAAGAGTTGGCAAGGAGAAAGGGAAAGCATGACTCAGAAGGAAAAAAAGGAAGTTCAGTTCCAAGAAATCAGAGATGGTTCTAGCTGCCCAGAGGAGCGCTTCCACAGCCTCCTTGTCAGATCGACCCAGAAGAGCACCCACTGGAAGCCCCTCCCCATTTCACTCCCTGGTGTCTTGCCTAAGGTACAAAGAGAGGACCTGGCTGTCCCTTAGAAGAGGTTGCCTGGCATTCCTGCAGCAAATCCAACATATAGACAGGGACAAGGAACCAGAGTCTGTTCCTGATAGTTCCAGCAGGTGAGGCAACTTCAGATACAGTTATTGAAGGTGGTGTGTATTGAATACCACCTGTTCAAGTCTCAGGGGTCGAAAGAAATATACAAGTAGTGTTCAGGGAGCTTATATATGTTTAAGTTTCAATTTGGATAATGAGCACTTTGATGGCAGCAAGGGATTTTGAAAAATAATAATTCATAAGAGGTAATACTTATTGAAAGCTACCCATGTTGAGCTTTAATATGCACTGTTCTCAGAATGAATTTATGCAGCAGTAATCACTAACAGTCTCATTTTTAAAGTTGGGAGATCGAAGTTCATAGAAGTTACATAACCTGCCTAAGTCACATTGTGGTGGTGGTGTTGTTATGTGCTATCAAGTTGCCTGTGACTCATAGGAATCCTATGCGCTGAAGCCTGCCTTATCCTGAGCCAGTCTCACTGACTCCGACACACCAAACCCACTGCCCTAGTTACTGTATAAGTCCATCTCATCTGGTGTCTTCTTCTCCTGCACTGTCCCTCCACCCTTCCAAGAATGAAATCTAAGGACTGGTCCCTCCTGGCCACATGCCCCATGTGAGACAGAGCTTCAAAATCCTAGCCTCCAAGGAGATGCTTAGTTTCACCCTCTCTAAGAGAGACCTATTTGTTTTCTTGCCTGTCCATAGTATGTTCAAGACTCTTCTCCAGCATCACAACTTGAAGGCATTGATTATTCTTCTGTCATCCTTAGTAACTGTCCAGCGCTCTGCTGTATAGCAAGTAGTTTTGAAGACCATGGCCTGGATCAGGCACACCTTAGTTTCCCAACTGACGCTGTTGCTTTGGGCAAATTATCTAAATAAGATAAACCTGCTTTAAACAAGTGCATATGTATGAATACATGCACGATCTCTTCCACACCCTCTTGCGACCACCTTACACCACTGCACTCAGGTGCCTCCCCTTAGGTCCTGGCTCTCTTTCTTGGACTCAACACAACACACTGCTGTTGATTCAACTCATCTATTCAACTGACCATCCATCAGGTGCCCAAGGCTGAAAATAGCACAAGGGAAGACTGTCCACCTTTCCGTCATGGAGGTGCTGGTAGATTTGAACCACTGGAGGCACCACCTTTTGGGTTAGCAGTGAAATAAGACCACCAGAGCTCCAACACCTAAATATGTCTTCACTTGAGAAAAGCTTCTATTGTATCTAAAGACTCAAGATCTGAGGCTTCCCTAGAAAGAAAGGAGGACTCTTAACTAGAACTTTATTAGTGCTATCTCAGAGGTATTTCTAAGCCCCCCTCAAAAGAGCTCTGAGGATTCCCATATGTTCATGAAAATTTTTCACCTTGAGGCCAGCACCAAAAATCCAGGCAAGATAGGTTAGCAGTGCAAAGATGTTGTGTCTGCAAGAAAACAGGCCCATTTATTCCAGTTCCCCTGAGTCAGAGGGGGTTTTATTTGTTTCTGTCATAGCTGTTCAGGTCTCATTTGAAAAAGCTTTTAGGAAAATGTACGATCACTGCAGATATCTTAGTTGTTGTGAGACTAATATGCTTATAGGCATATAGATTGGCACATCTCCCAAAAAATGTATTTAAATTATGGAAGAGAGTATTTCACAGGCTTGAATTTAGTCAGCATTTTTAAATGTCACTTTTTATTGACAACCATCTGGAGTGCAGATGAGGTGTGTTTTATGCCACTTGGCTGAGGTGATGGTCGGCCTGTATTATTTCACATTTGACTGTAATTAATTCTCAATTAGGAAGAAGGAATGGAGGTGAAACTCTAGGCAATGACATAAGATACCACGTTGTGAAAGCTGGGTTTCCAAACACGAGCTCTGGGCGATAGATTGACTTCAGCCTATTCCTTCAAGAAAGGACATTAAAACCATGGCCGGGTAAGGTATAAGCCGGCATTTTGGAATGAAGTTGTATTGTAGCTGCTGGGGGTGGGGGTTTGGGCAGGGAATGTCTAAACCAAGAAAATGATGTTCTGATAGAGATTTGGAAATGAAGAAGAATGTATGCTAAACAGCATGAAACTTGAGTTAGAAAATAATTCTTAATTCTAGAGAGCTGGCCAAAGGTATAAATAAATTATCAAGAACGTTTCCTACTATGTGTCAAATACAGCCAGTGTGGACTAGAACCTTGTTTGAATTATGTATGGATCAACAGCACTAAGGAGACATAAAGGGTCTCAGAGATAATCTAAAACAATAAGCGTACTTTATACCAAGGTTCAGAAATGTGCCTGCGCTCATCAAACCAAACAGAACACAGCACCATTGAGTCCATTCCAATTCGTGGCGCCCCTCCACTGGGTTTCTAAGAATCAATGCCTTTGAATTATGGTGTTAGGAGGAGCATTAAATATCTCATGGACTATCAAAAGAACAAACAAAACTACTGAAAAACGTACAGCCAGACTGCTCCTGAGATGCAAGGACGGTGAGACTTCATCTCACGTACTCTGGGCGTGGGATCAGAGAGGCCAGTCCTTGGAGGAGAACATCCTACTTGTAAAAGCAGAGTGTCAGCAAAAGAGAGCAAGACCCTCAACAAGACAGACTGGCATAATGATTGCAGCAGTGTGCTTGAGCTTAGCAGAGGGTGGGAGGATGGCTGCAGGATCCGGCAAGATTTTGATCTGTTGTACATAGGGCAGAATCAGCACAAATCACCTAACAATGAATCTTAATGTAAGAAGACTGCCTCATAGTTCTCCTGAGGCGGGGCTCTATGAGGAGAGGCGTGGCGTTAGGATTGGTGGACGATCTATCAACAATCTGCATTATGCAGATGACACAACCTTGCTCGCTGAAACTGAGGAGGACCTCATGCACTTACTGCAGAGGGTCAAGGACTGCAGCCTTCA
>NW_006400009.1:2730710-2731442 GCF_000299155.1 Elephantulus edwardii
CAGTGCGATTGGCACATGACAGAGCAGAGTTTAGGGCTGTTGTACAGAGGGTCGCTATGAGTCGCAAGTGACTCGACGGCATACAACAACAACAACAACAACATATTTCTGTCTTAGATCAGAAATATCTAAATGAAACTCTCCATTCAGTCAGTCATTCACCATCTATTAAACATTATCATCAAGGTCAGAGGGATCCTGGCCAAAAGGAGAGAGTAGCAGAGGAATATCTACTAGTGTTTCATTGACTATGCAAAGACATTTGACTGTGTGGACCACAACAAATTGTGCTTAATCTTGAGAAGAATGGGGATTCCAGTACACATGACTGTGCTGCTGTGAGACCTATACTTGGACCAGGAAGCAATCCTCAGAACAGAACAAAAAAACACTGTATAGTTCAAAATCAGGAAAGGAGTGCATCAGGGATGTATTTTGCCTCCAGAACTTTTCAATCTAAATGCAGAATAGATCACTAGGGAGGCTGAACTTTATGAGGAGAAATGCAGCATCATTGGAGGAGGACTTACATCAACCTACGTTATGCAGATGACACAATCTTGCTCACTAAAGCTAAGGAGGACCTGAAGAGTTTGCTGTAGAGTTATAAGAACTGCAGTCTTCAAAATGGAATTAAAATAAATATAAAGAAAACAAAGATTCTCACCACTTGGTCATTTTGCAGCATCAGGATAGATGCAGAATAAATATAAAGAAAACAAAGATTCTCAC
>NW_006400009.1:2731542-2739895 GCF_000299155.1 Elephantulus edwardii
CACAGTTCCAGGCATTGTTCTAGATGCTTAAGAGGCAAGCATTGTTGTTGAGTAAAATTGAGTCAGAACTGACTCATAGTTGACCCTCCAGCAGGTTTTCAGAGGCAAGAAATTGCACAGAGGAGATTGTCCGTCTTTAACCTGCAGAGCAGTTGGTGGTTTTGACCAAGTGCCTTTGTGTTGGCATTAAAATTCCTAACCACTAAGCCTTAAGATCTCCCTTAAGATGCAAGAGAGAACAGGGCAAAGATGTTCTTCACTGAGGACCTTACATTCAAACAGAGATAAGTAGATAGAGAAATCATCTGTTGTATCAAACTAAATCCACAGTTGTTATTATGTACCATCAAGTCAGTTAGAACCAACCTACACAGCTAATCCTCTAGCAGGTTTTCAGAGACGGTAAATCACATAGGAAAAGCCTGCCCATCTTTCTCTCCCAAAGCAAATGGTAGATTTGAAATGCATGCCCTTAGGATGGCAATGCCACTCCTTACCACTCAGCCTTCAGAGCTCGCTGACTGCTTCTGAGTCAATTTTAGTTCCTAGTGACCCTCTGTTGGGTTTCCAAGGCTGTAAATATTCAGGAGAAGATACAGCTCATCTTTCTACTACAGAATAGCTAACCTGAACCACTAATATTTTTGTTAACAGCACATGCAATGTACTATTGTAGTTGTTGCTGTTGTTATGTGCTGTTGGGTTGCTTGAGACTCATAGCGACCCTAAGTACAACAGCCCTGAAACCTGCTCTATTCTGTGCCAGCTTTATTGTCTCCAATACACATACCCTCATTATCTCAGTCACTGTATCAATCCATCTCATCGATGGTCTCCCTTTCTCCATCCCGCCACCCTTCCAAGCCTAATATCCTTCTCCAAGGACCAGTTCCTCCTTGCAACATGCCCAAAGTATATCAGACGAAGCCTCAGAATCCTTGCTTCCAAGGAGAGCAGGCTTTGCACTCTCAAGGATTAATCCATTTGTTCTCCTAGCCGTCCATAGTATATTCAAAACTCCTCTCCAGCACCACAGCTCAAAGGCATCAGATAAAGGAAAAGGAGCTTAGAACGATAGGAAACCTAAAATATAGAACAAAGTAAGGGGAAGTAGAACAGTTAAGAGGTGGTAACAGGAGCAGATTGCAGTATTAATAAGGCAAGAAGGGGAGAACATACAGAAAAGGTAAGATTTGAGGCAAGACCTGAAGGAAGGGAAAGAATTAGCAAAGTAGGTATCTAATGAAAGAACAGTCCAGGAAGAAGGGACAAAGGCCCTAGAGTCTCACAGCCTCAAGGAACAGAAAGGAGACTGACATGACTGGAACAGAGTATGTGTACAAGGAGGAAGCCAACTCAGAGAGTTAGCAAGAGGTCAGTGTGAGAGCTTTGACTCTTTCTTTGAGAGAAATAAGGAGCCACAGCAAGATTCTGAGGAGAAGAGTAAAATGATCTGAGTTAACACTTTAGAAGAATCTGATTTCTGTGATGAACACAGAGGCTAGGATAGGGGGAGGAGTGAGAGCGCAAAAGCGGAAATAGGCACACTTTTTGGAAGATGTTTCTGCACTACAAACCACAATCAGTGCAGCAGAGCTGATGAGGAAGGAGAGCATTCACTGAGCTTATCAATACTCAGGCCCCAGAGCCACACACTCAAATGCCAGGTGAAGCCAAGCAGATAAACAAAATGAGCACAGTAAATTGGGTGCAAACAGAGATGAACTAAAAAACGAGTCCACAGCCCCACTGGGAGAGGCAGACACTACTCAGTGGTAACCAGTTGCTACCACACAAGGTTGCAGACTCATGTGGCCATGTCCTGAGGTTTTTCAAGAGTAATTGAAAACAGATGTACAGATTTTTTTTCATCTCTAACTTTCTAATATTAATAACATATTTTGAAAAATGTTAAGCATTGTTCAGAGTTTAAAAAAAAAAAAGGCACTGCAAGCCAGATTCAACCTATAGGTTTGCCACCCACATGCTTCTGTGCTAAGAGTTCAATTAATCATTATGAAACTAGCCAACTAGTGCAAAAGGGATTATGAGACTGTATCAGCACTACACACAAGTTCTATTTCCAGGTATCTATAATATTTTTCTCTTAAAGAATATTCCATCAGAGACTGGAGAGCATTATGCTGTTTGAACTCAATCTCATAAGAAAAAATATTGCACAAGACCATTACTGTAAAAATAGAGGATAACTAGTAAGATGTGGATGAAAGTCCACGGAGGGAAGGGAAGGAAGCAGGGAGGCTGAGGCTGGGGAGGGGCAAAGTCACCAAGTCGCAGAGTTGAGTGGGCAGAGAGAGAGAGGGTGAAGAAACTAGGAAAGATCCAGTGGAGACCTCTAAGGATGGGGTAATGGTGGGCACAGATCAACAGTGACTAATTTTATAAAACACAATGTATGGGAATGATCTTATGAAACACAATGTGAATGAAGGAATGTATGGAGCACAATGTATTTTAATTTTGTATGCACATTAATACAAAATTTTATAATCCTCGCAATTGGATCAAGAGGCAACATCATGACAGATGGAGAAAAGACTGAAGTTTTTAATTCTTTTATTTTACTTGGATCCACAATCAATAGCCATGAAAGAGGCAGGCAAGAAGTCAAACAATATATTGTGCTAGGGCAAACCTGCTGTCCAGGCCTTCTTTTAAGTGCTGAAGAAGGATGTGAGTTTAAAGACCAAGTTGTATATGACCCAAGCCATGGTAGTTCCAGTTGTTTCCCATTCATTTGAAAACTAGACAATGAATGAGGAACACTGAAGAGAACTGATGCCTTTGAACTGTGGTTTCAGCAAAGAATATTGACCCTGGACTCCCAAAAGAACAAAACTGTCTTTCAAATAGGGTATGTCAAGATGTTCTTGGGAAGTAAGGAAGGTTAAAATCTTCATCTTACTTACTTAGAGCACACCATCAGAGGAGCGAATCCTTGGAAAAGGACAATATGATTGGAAACCTGGAGGATCAATAAAGAAGAGGAAGGTCCTCAGGGATATGCACTGACATAGTGATTTGTAACAATAGATTTAGGTACACAGACTGTGGACCAAAACTGGGGACAAATAAACAGCATCTGACAGCATCAGTACTGATAAAGACAGAAAGTACGTAAAACATTGATGCATTGTTAGTGTGGATATAGAGAGGTCTCTAAAAAAACAAAAACGTGTAACTTAAAAGAACACTCCATTGTCCCCTTTGAATCTGGCTGCCAATTCAGCAAATGTTTCTAATAGGAGCCAGCAATCTAAAGTTTACTCCAGGTAATGCTCTTAATAAACACTTAACCATTACAAAAATAAACTTAGCATAACATTATCAAAGAAACAGGGAGCCTCTCTTCCCCGATGCTGCTAGAAAATTTCGCCGGACACCCCACTTAAAAGAAGCTTGTTACACAGCAATGAATGCAGAGATCAGGAGTTATCCTGAAGAGAAAGAATCTAATGTCTAAATTCATCACTGTTCTAGTCGAGAAAGTAAAATCAACCTGAAATGATACTGTAAACATCCAAGGCAAGGAACAGGGAAATCCCTTCATCAATTCATATAATTACTGACACTTCGTATAATGAGCTTATCTTGGCCTCATAAATCAGCTCTAAGCCTCTGAAAGGGGAACGAACTTCAGTGCACTTCAGTGAGGAGGCAAAATAGCAGCTTTTCTCCCATGCCCTCTCCTCCAGACAAAAACAAGAGTTCTCCTGCGGACAACACAGGGGCAAAGAACCAGCCACAGACCCCCTCACTCTTGCCTCTTTCACAACGGACCAAGCCAAGAAGCTGCCCTGACACCTGCTGAGCCAAAAAAGATCTTTCTTGTTTCTCCTGCAAAACCCGAACTGCAAAGGAACTCGTTTCCCTCAAGTTCATTTTTACTTACAGCAACCCTGTAGGACAGAGCAGAACTGTCCCATTGGGTTTCCAAGGCTAGAAATCTTTACAGGAGCAGGCTGCCTTATCTTTCTTTAAAGGATTGGGCAAGTGAGTTCAAACTGAGGATCTCTTTTTGTTAGCAGCCTACTGTGTAATCCCTCTGAAACCAGGGCTGCAGAAAACAAAAGGAAAGGGAAAATCTGAGTATTTCCTTTTCTGGTTTAGCCAAGTTCACATACATTTATATTTGAGGAGACATGTCTTGATTCATGGCTAAAGGAAGCAAGGGCCCCAAAGCTACACCTTGGATTGACCACGTAGCTGTATCGCGTGCAGGAATACACATCAGACAAGCAGAACCACACACCAGGCTTCATACAACTGGAGGCTCAGACTCCACTCTGTTTACCAGCACAGTCTGGCCAGTAAAGGGGAAAGACCAAAGAAGAGAATTTTGTGACTGGGCTCACTCTGTCATCGCTCAATTCAGTGCCCCTGGACATGCTGCCACTTTGACAGCTTCTGCCACAGTCCCATTGAGAATATGTTCTCCATTCTGGTGATATGAAAAGGAAAAGATGCAGTCTCTACCCAGCAGATGTCCAGTATCCTACGAAACAGGCTCACCACTCACAGGCACATGCAGCTCGGGAGGGTAGGGGGATCAGGCATCCTGACAAAGGCAGGAACTCACCACGACATTCAGTCACACAGACGTCTTTGGGGTTTACAGAGACTGGGAACACAGAGAAACGGTGTCAGTTGCTAGTGCTCAATGACTGTCCCAGGCTCTGTGGATGCTAAAGACGTGTGAAGGAAGATATTAATTCCAGGGCTGAGGTAAATGTCAATGAGAAAAGACTCCTCACAGAACAACAAGGCCAGGTGGGAGTGGACACACGTCCTCACTATCAAAGGCAGTCGATGGGAGTGAGGGTCAGGGAAGAACACCACTTTTCAGGCAGCTCTCCCTTGTCAACACCTAATGGCTTAGCACACAATTCATCTTGAGCAGAGGACGCCAAGGGACTGTCACTGACAGCAGAATGCCCATTTGAATTCAAAGCGTCTGCCCTTCTACTTAAAGGGTTTCCAAGAGGGCAGCTCTTCAGAATTAGAGAAAGACAGATGGGAAAAGCACTGTGATAAGCGCAATGCACACATTTCCCCATTTAAGTCTCACAGTGACCCTCTGAGTGACACACTCCAAACAGGTGCTGAGAGCACAAACTCGGGCTACAAATCCCAGCTCTTCTACCATCTAGCTTAGTGACCTTAGACCAACGTTGAAAGTGTGCCTTAGTGTTCCCATCTGTAAAATGGAAATAATAACAGTATTTATCATATAGAACAGATAAGATTCATTTCATTATCCATGTGTTTCTTGTAGCTTGTATGTGACTATCAGCTGCCATTAGCTGTCAATGCTATATCTGTTTTACATCAAGAATACAGAGGTTATAAAACAACATGCCTATAAAAATACCAGCAGGTGGAAGATCTGGGTCTTGACCTGAGGTCTGGATGACTTCAAAGCTGTTGTTCTTAGCCACCATGAAACATTAACAGCACTCTGGAATGTTGCAAAAATATAATTCAAATAAACTCAATGAATGTTAGCAACTTAATTATAGCAATGAAATATATACTGGAGCAGGATTTAACTTCATAGTCTAAAAAATAAATGTAAGATATTTACTTCCACCCCATAGCTGTCACTGTAAAGTGGGTGCTGTTCAAGGAAAATGGAAGTTTTCAAACAATTTTTTTTCCCTCTAGGGACATGTGACAACGATGTGCTTTTTTCACTTAAATTTCATGGTAGGCTAGAACCTTGGAAAGTGGTAGGAGGCAGAGAAAGGACAGCAGTGATAGACTTAACCCAGAGGGCAGAATGCTATCATAAAAAGTACACCAGCCTGGGACATAGAACCCCTGGCTCTCATAGTCACTCACTTGCTGGGTGTACCTGTCAAGTGGAAGATGACTACATTGGAGGACTAGAGAACTACCTGATGGTAGTAGAATATCAGAGTAATAGGAGATAGAGGGGTGAAAGGAGCCGTTGCTAATTCTGCTTCTATAATCAATGCTGAACACGGATTACTATTGTTGTTTGCCAACGAGTCAGAAATGAATCACAGCTGGCCACCCAGTGGATTTTCAGGAGCAGTTTAATATCAGGGAAAGAGACTGGTCAGCTTTCTCCTGTAGAGATGGATTCAAACCATGTGCCTTTGGGATTGCAGGGCAACTTCTTCTTATTAGGCCATCAGATATGGCTAAATCCCATCTGAACCATTCTCCCCTTCACCTCAAACTTCCTGGAGGGAACACATTCCAAATGAATTCTTTTCTTGAGTTCATACTTCAAGATAAAATACTAATGATCCAGGCTACACTACATAGAAAACTTCAGTCACCCACGTTAACACAAAGAAACCTATCCTCTCCATAACACAAAACTGACTCTCAGATCTTTATGATGTGTGAAAAATGCCAATCCACTGTACACCCAAGAGCACTGGTGATAATAAAACCAGACAGACACAAGAATATGAGAATATTTGAAATATATATCAGGTCACATCATTCTCTAGCCTAACACTCATCTGCTTAGAATCTCCCTCTCCCCCAGTACTGCTGCCAGGATGCAAGGCCCTACATGGTCGATCACCTCACCTCCCACCTCCTTGCCCTCCCTCATTCTCCTCCAACCACACTGGCAAAGCTCTTCACCACCTCAGAGTCTTTGCATCTTGCTGTTTCATCTCCCTGGAAGGTTATTCTACTTCATCCTGATTTATGTCCTTCATAGCACTAGCACTATTTGAAAATGTACTATTTCTTTTTCCTGGCTTTACCTGACTAAAACGTAAGACCCATGGGAACAAGGCCCTTGCCTGTTATTCACTGCTATATCTCCAGCTTTCAGCATTGATTATAAAAGGCAGGATTTGCCAGATCTCCTCCTGCCCCACCACAAACGGTATAGTCTGACTACCAGATAAATGGGAGACTGGAGAAAAGAAAGACAAAGATGCAGAGACATAAAGAGGGATGTCTGCATTTCTTACCTCATTTGCTAAAATATGATCCTTATCCTCTTTCATACTTAAAAAAATATGAAGAGAGGCCACATAATCTTTGCTGTGAGTTCTACCACCTTGTAAACTCTACCCCTATCATGTGCTTGACTTTGAAACACTACATAAATAAATAGTTTTTAAGAGGTTATAGCAATTGCTCATTGAAGACTGTCTTTGTTAGCAATTATTGAGGTGGCAGAGACAGCTGATTGTTTAATGTCCTTATATTTCTGTCTTAAGTCAGAAATATATAAATGTAATAAATAAATTTGATTCCAACCTATCCTTGAAAAGTAAGATGATAAAGAGGAAAGGTCTTGAGCTTCTAGCTATGGTCAACACATATGGTCCACACTGTTTCTCTGGATCCCACTTTATTTTTTAGACTTCATTACTTTTTAGACAATTTTGAACAGCAGCTCAGAACTTCTGTAATTTAATGCTGTGGAAAATCAGCCTCTATCACAAACCAATTGCCTTGGAAAATGGAAGAAGACCTCAAAATATGAGAGACAGCACAGCTCTACCATTTGCTAGCTCTGTGTTCTTAGCCACTCTGAGTCTTAGTTTCCTTAACTATAAAATGGAAAGAATATCCCAGGCCCCTCAATGGGTAGATGGGACGTAACTGTGTTACAGCGCCAGGCGTACAAGTTATGTCCCGTGAGTACCAGTCCCAAACTCCTCCTGAATACCTTCCCCAAGCACACACGCTGGGATGTAACTCATCAGACTGAACAGGAAGAAGGCTAAGAAAACCCAGATCGTCTCCAGGCTACTCATACAACCTTCAAAGTGCAATGGCAATCCATCTTCAATGCCATTAAGATAAAATCAGGCATTGTTCTTCCACCTCACACCCTCAAAATATTTGCCCTTCTTTCTCCATTAAAAGTCTGGAAGGAGACACTACTGTTGAATGCTCAAGAGTGTATAGACAAGTCCTGTTTGCTATAACACTCACAGGAGACATTTGTTTCCTCTTAGTGGGAAAGCTGGGGGGCTGGGGGGAGGTGAAGGGGGTGTGAACTGTGGATCTGGAAAATGCTAAAAGCTCAAACCCCAAGACCAAGAAACAGTATGAAGACATGGGAGGTGGCATTGAGCACTGGCGTGAAAATTCCAACCTCCTTGGAGGTGGGCTAAAGAGCACCAGGATGTAGGAAATCTGAAGTCTAGAAAATCAGGCTCTGGGAAATCACAGTCTAGACTAGTGTTTAAAAAGCATGGGATGTGGAATCAGACAGCATGGACTCCAGTTGAAAATCTGCCATACACTAACTGGTGAACTATTATTCCCTTTTATGTTGAATGACATAATAAAAGTGTGTATCTTATAGATTTTTTTAATTTTGTAC
>NW_006400009.1:2743696-2749917 GCF_000299155.1 Elephantulus edwardii
TCATTTTGCAGCATCAGGATAGATGCAGAATAAATATAAAGAAAACAAAGATTCTCACCACTTGGTCATTTTGCAGCATCAGGATAGATGCAGAAGAGACTGAGGTTGTTAATTTCAGCTTGCTCGGCTCCACAATCAACAATCTGGGAATTTGTTGTTGAGTACCACTGAGTCTGAACTGACTCATAGCTGGCCCTCCAGTGGGTTTTCAGAGCTAGTTAATCACACAGGAGGAGTATGCTCATTCTTCTCCCAAGGAGCAGCCAGTGGATTAGAATTGTGTGCCTTTGGGATTGCAATGCAGTTTCTTACCACAAGGCCACTGGAGATCCAGACTCTTGGCACTAGCAGTCAAGAAATCAAAAGACTAATTGCTCTGGAAAAATCTGCTATCAGGGACCTTTCAAAAGTGCTAAAAAGCAATGATGTCAGTCTGAAGACTAAGGTGTGCCTGATCCAAGCCATGCTCTTCAAAATTACTTGCTATGCATCGGAAAGCTGGACAATGACTGAGGATGATAGAAAAATTGGTGCCCTTGAGTTATGGTGCTAGAGAAGAGTTTTGAACATACCACTGACTGCTAAAAGAACAAGCAGGTCTACCCTGGAGAGGGTGAAACCAAGCTACTCCTTGGAAGCAAGGAATCTGAGGCTTTGTCTCACATACTTCAGGCACATGGCCAGGAGGGGCCAGTCCTTGGAAAAGGACATCATGCTTGGAAGCTGCACAACAACAGCAAACGGTGTGCTAATTACTAAGTGCTGAGCAAAATAAAGACCTAGCACCTAGGGAAATTACAGTTCAGTGGGAATTCAGTTTAGTTCAGCTCAACATTTACCAGGTTCGGGGTGTTTCTCCTGTGGAATAGCTGTTGGATTCACACAACTGACCTGTCAGAGAGCAGCACAATAATGCACTGTCACCAGCTCCCAAAGGCAGGCAGAGTGTGGGGCTTGGGATAAACACTGAGGGACAGCAGGAGAGAAGGGAAGATAAATTAGATGTGGTCTGGAAATAGACCATCATGAGCAGCTTCCTCACACAGGACTGGCCTGGGTCCCAGTCGCCCCAGAACCTTGAACACCTCACTTCCTTTCCCCAGCCTCACTGCATCTTGAATCATCACACTACAGACCTTATTACCTTTTCAAGTCTTCCATTTTATGTCCTTATTATCACGTTCCTGATATTTGGTGATCACAGGCACTTAATCAAGGTGTTCTGCTGGTTTATTACAACATCTTCCAGCTGATATATTTCCCCTTATCTGGGAATTCCACTACAGGGCCTGTTAGTGTTTAAAAGATCTTTCTGAGGTATCATTTGACTTGTTCCTGATGATAATTAATTTTAAGAACATATCAAGATGTTAGGAGGAAGCAGCCTTTGGAAATTGATGGCCATGTAGGTTTATTGTGACGATAGAGCCTTTTTAAGATGTTACAAGCAGGTTGGCTGTGGGAGGCAAGAGAAAGCCTGCTTTCTGATAACCATTTCAGTGGCTGCACAGATCATCACTGTCGAGTTCTCTTATTACTTTCATTATTCCAAACAAGTTCCGTTTTGTGCCCACTGGATAATTGGCCTGGAAGACTCCTCTGCATTTTAATGGAGCCAACAAGTATTAGATAAAGACGAAGCCCCACTCAGCTGGACAGCCTGGGGCATATCACAAAGAACAGGCAAGCAAGATCGGAGCCAGACTCTACGTGTTCACATCTTCTGAGCATCAGCCTCTGGCTGGAGGGGAGTATGCCTGCCACACTCTCCCACTGACAGAGCCGTCCAGGGGGCACTGCACAAAGGAAAGCTGTTTTCTCTTCTCAGAGGTCCAGACAGTGAGGGAGGAAGATGGGAGTGGATATAGTGGAAAAGGCTTATATTCTTGGACCTTAAGAGTACTGTCACAGATGAACACAAATGTACACACCCATATAAACTCAGAGTTGAGTCACATATGCGCGTGTTGTTCAGAAAAGTTGCAACAAAGCTTGCAACCCCATGGTCTTTATCCAGAACCCTTTATTTGGTTGGACACTCTGCTGGTCCTATTAACCCGTTGCTACACACTTTTAAATTGAGACCGTGCTTAGAACTCATTCATTCATTCATTCATTTATTTCTGTTTTGCCGTCATTTGTGGCAACGTGTTAACTATACAGTAAAGAAGAGGAAAGGCACAGCACTGAGCTTTAGAGACCAACAGAAACATGCACAGTGATAATATAATGGAAGAAGATGCTGCATGAGTAACTGAAGAAACTATTTACACCAGGTAGTACAGTGGTTAAAGAATTCAGATGCTAGTCAGAAGGTTAGTGGTTCATACCCAACAGTTACTGCTCTATATGAGAAAAAAAGAGGCAGTTATCTTCCATAAAAACTTGTGGTTGTGTTACCTACTGTTGAGTCAGAACCCACTCATACCCGACCCTCCAGCAGGTTTTCAGAGAGGCAGTGAATCACACAGGAAGAGAAAGTGCATCTTCCCCAGAGCAACTGGTGGGTTTAAACTGCCTGCCTTTGGGTTGGCAGTGCAGATCCTCCCCACTAAGCCGCAACTTCAAATAACCCTATGAGCTTTTCTATTCTGTCCTATAATCAGGACTGGCTTTTGGATTTACCCACGACTTTTCTGACAAAGGAGTACGTGACATAGCGCATTACATGTGCTGCTATCTGACAGGTCAGGTGTGTGAACCCAACAACCATGTTACAAGAGAAATATGAGCAGATTCATAAGATTTTTAGCCTCTGAAACCTGAGGGAGGGTCATTAAGTGTCAGAATCAGTGAGCCTGGCTTGGTTTTGGTTTGCCTGCCCAAGGAATCTTCGAGATGAGACCTGATGGGTCTCCCCGGAATTATCCAAAGAAACAGGATAAGGAAGAAAGATGAAAACACTCAGAGGAGAGGAGGCTGGACAGAGAATAGTCTACATGGTCAGAGCGAAGACCATGAGAAAGGAAGGATACTAATGATGGGGAAAGATAAAGACGTAGCAGGGTCTAAATCATCAATGGTTTTGCTTGATTTATTTAAGACTGTAGACTTTAGTGTGACAGCAACAAATGCCCCATGATTCAAGAACAATTATTACATGACAAGAGACTAGCATTTTGAGACAATCTTTCAGGATAACCAAGACAAAAGAACATGATCTGCATCTTCTGAGAAATGTGTTTTAGGATGGCACTCTTCCTTTCATGTGCCTCACTTTTATCATATATAAAATGAGGCTAATAACAATCACATAAATGAATGTTCTATAAACTATAACAAGTTAGTAAATTCAACAGATGATGAGAGGTCCCAAGATAGCAAATATTTTACTACATCTAATTGCTTTAACTCTCTCCATGTTGTTGTTGCTGGATGGCGTCAAGTCAAATACAACTCAATGAACCTAGGAACAACAGATCTGACCCCTGTCCATGTTGTCCTATGCCACGGGCATCATTTCTGACATATTTGAGCCTACTGCAGCAGTCACTGTTACTTCACATGGTTGAGAGTCTTCCTTTTTGTTGATCATCCTCCTTTCCAAGCATGATGTCCTTCTCCAAACAACATGCCCAAAGTATATTAAATAGAGCTTTGTCATCTTTGCCTCCAAACAGCACTCTGGTTGCACTTTCTTCAAGACCTATCTGTTTGTTCTTTTGGCAGTCCACAGGATATTCAGTGCTCTTCTCCAGCACTGCCATTCAAAAGTATCAATTTTTCCTTTGTTATCCTTATTCATTGTACAGCTCTCAGATGATGAGAAAGACCAAAGACTGAATCAGGTAGACCTTAGTCCTCAACCTCTCTCCACAAAAGTAAAAATCCATTTACACCCCAAAAAAGAATTATTGAATATTATTTTTCCATTCTTTTACTACCTCTCTCCTGGATAGTTATCATAGTGGTCAGGAAAAAGGAATGAGGCGAAAGAGACACTATTATACTCTGTGAATCAAAACCCTCAGACTTCAGTCCAGATAACACCCAAGACAGGAAATCAACACCAAATAACAAAGAATCAAGACAAATAACAACAATGCCATTAAGGTGGTGTATGTGGGTTCAGTTCAACAGTGACCTCATAAATTCTCTCAACAGAAAATAATTTTCCAGAACTACAGAGCCCCACTCAGCTAAGCTGGAATCTCTAGCTTGTCAGAGCACAGGTTTTCAACCTAAAGGCCCATTCTCTCTGCAGGACTTTATTGGCAAATGGCCATTGTAGAGCTGAGTTTTGTCATGCAATTTGGACCAGCTGGATGCCTTACTCCACTATGAACATCTGGCAGCCCTAGAGAAGTTAGGTTAGAACAAAACACAAGCTGGCCTTTCATTCTACAGGTGACAAGCCTGAATAAGTAGATTCATGGAAGATAGTTAAGGTTGAGTAGATATTTCCTAAGTAAAATCTGTTGCTTTGACATGAAATAATTAGAAAACAACTGCCTTGCTGTCCATTTTGTTCTAGGGAGAAATACCAAGGAAGCACAAGGTCTGTGTCCAGAACATTATTTAGGCCAACTAGAAGGAATCATGTTAACTATGAAGAGCCGCAGCACACAAGAAGAACAATGCCCGGGACAGAAAGAGGAAGTACTGGGTCAAGTCCCCAAATCAGAGGAAGACTGGGAACTTCAATTCTTAACAAGGACCTGATACTCAATGTACGGGACATGCATTGTCTCCTGATGGGCCTCAAGTGCAAGGTGTTATCCTTCTGAAAAACTCAGCAAAGTAATGTTCAAGATAACTGTGCAAGAATGTCTCTACTGTCTTGAGAGGGAAGGTAAATGGAGCTGACCTACATTGTCTTCATGAGTCCAAACTTCCTTTGATTATATAACTAGACCTTCTATGTTTGCATGGAAAGTTGGCCAAAATCAAGTGTTAAATGGTAGCTCAAGTGGAACTTTTGAAATGTTTATAGAAAATATTAAGAGTTAACATGTTTAGGCGGTTGTGCTAAAAGCTTATAAATATCGTCTCAGTTAATTCCTTATGGGGTAGATACCTCAGTTTACAGATGAAAGTACACTTATTGCTGTTGACTCACACTGACTCAATTTCAGAGGTTGTAAATTCCACAGAAAGAGACTGCCCATCTTTCTCCCTCAGAGCAGCTGGTGAGTTTGAACCCTACACATTAGGACACAAGCGCTGACGACACTCCAGCAGTTTTAGAGGCAGTAAATCACACAGGAGAATATTGCCGATCTTTCTCTCACAGAGCACAGTGGATCTGAATATAGTACATGGTGGATTTGAATCATGTACATTTGCACTGGCAGGGCAATTCCTTACCACTATTTCACCAACAATGAGCTCTGATGGCTTAGTGGTAAGGAATTGTACTGCAAACGCAAAGGTATACGGTTCAAATCCAAAGGCTGCTCCATGGGAAAAGTAATCTCCTTTTGTGCAATTTATAGCCTCTGAAAACCCGCTGGAGGGTCAGCTATGAGACAGTTCCAACTTGACAACACTTAACAATAACAAGAAATTAGCAACCTCCCAGATTAAGGAAGACTAGGAAAAAGAATTGACCATCCACTTCTTAAATAGCAAGCCTCTGAAAACCCTATGAACAACAGAGGAATACAGATGATTATAGTATCAGAGGTGGAGCCCAGACTGGAAGTCAATCAAGATGAGGAGAAACACCTACAAACATCCTTTAATAGCTGTAACATGGGATGTACAAGGTATTAATGTTGGCAAACTAGAAATTGCAAAAAATTGAATGTAATGCATGAACATCAACATTCTAGGAATTAATGAGATGAGATGGACTGGTACTGGCCATTCTGAATCAGACAACCACATGGTAATCTATGCCAGGAATGAAAAACAGAATAAGAATTGTGTTGCATTCATAGTCAAAAACATAATTTAAGTTCTATCCTAAATCATAATGTTGTGAGTAATAGGATACACATACACATACAAAGACTTATTATTATCACTACTGTTCAGATATATGTACCAACAGCTAACACCAAAGAGGAGGAAATGGAAGAATTTTACCAAATTTTGCATTCAGACATGCACGTAGTCTAGATACGATCACTATAATTTGTGACTGGAATGCAAAAGTAGCTCACAATGAAGAAGGGAGAGTAGGTGGAAAGTATGGACCTGGTAACAGAAATGAGCCCAGAAATTGAATGATCAAATTTTGTACATTCAATGATTTATTCATCATAAATATCTTTTTT
>NW_006400009.1:2750017-2750741 GCF_000299155.1 Elephantulus edwardii
TTGTACATAGGGTCGCTATGAGTCGCAAACGACTCGACGGCACATAACCACCACAACAACAACCTTTTAGTTAGTAGTCCAATATATCTGCTCAATTATTTCACAACTGACACTGGTCCTCTTTCTCTTAACCTTTCTCCTTCCTCTTTTCTAATTTCCTTTCTGCCCTCTTTAACAAATAAAGGCCCAATTTGTTTTATTTTGCTTAGTTTTACTGCACTTCACAGATAATTGTGTTTTTTACAAAATGAAGGTCTTTGGTAATGCTGCTCCGAAGAGTCTATAGGCCTCATTTTTCCAACAACATGTTCTTACTTCATGTCTCTGTATCATATCTAGGCAGTTCTCAAGGCTTGCTTTATGCTGCCAGCTTAACCCTCAGGGACAGAGGAAGAGCTACAAAAACAAAGGCTGCACAGGAAAGAAGATTCCGAGGAATTAGAGCCCTCCCTTCTCAGGCTCAATGGCACTGAGCATCCTGCATCCTGGTGAGCTAACTTGGTGGGCAGTGTGCACTAGGAGAAAAGGAGACTCAATTTCCATCATGATAAGTTTCAAACATCTTTAAGCTCTGAGAAAACACTCAAGATTTCAACAATATTCCACAGCAGACATTTTCTACTATCTACGATGGGAAAGTCTGCCGTTAGGGACCTCTCTAAAGTACTCAGGAACAACAGTGTCTCTCTGGAGACTAAGGTGCGCCTGATACAGGCCATGGTAT
>NW_006400009.1:2750953-2753256 GCF_000299155.1 Elephantulus edwardii
TTTACATTGGTTTGCATACTAATTTTATATACATTGTTTCACACTATTCTTCATTCACATTATATGTCATACAATCATTCCCATTCATTTTCCTTCATAAAATTAATCACCATTAAACTATGCCTACCAGTACACTGACTTTCCAGATTCCAACAAAATCTTTCCCACTTCCTTTCCCCACCTCCCTCCACTTATTAAATTGTGCAACCCTGTGATTTTCTCCTTGCCTTCCTTCACCCCTCTGTTCCTATCCCTTTCTCCTTGTACCACCATACACATTTTACTAGTTACCCTTATGTATTTATAATAATGATCTTAAGCAGTATTTATCCTTATGTGACTGAGTTAGTTCACTCAGCATAAAGCCCTTTAGTCTCTCCCAAGTTGTGCAGTAATTTTCAAAATTGTTACTCCTGAGTGCTGCATAGTATTTCATCATGTGAATGTACCACAATTACTCAATCTATTCAATTGTGATTGGACATGTGGGTTGTTTCCATATTCTTGCAAATATGAGTAACACTGCTATGAACACTGGTGTGCAAAGCTCCATTTAGTCTCAGTTCTAATTTCCTTGGGGAATATTCCTAGCGGTGGGATACCTAGGTCATATGGAATTTCTATGTCCAGCTTTTTGAGGAAATGCCAAATTGCTATCCAGAGTGGTTGTACCATTTTACAATCCCACTAACAATGTGTGGGAGTTCCTATCTCACCACATCCTCTCCAATATTTATTGCTTCCTGTCCTGTTATACTTTGCCATCGCTACTGGCATGAGTGTCATATGGATAAGAGCTCTGGTGGTGAATACTAACCAAAGGTAAAAAAAGGAAGTATTTGAATTTTGTAAATAAACTAGTATAATTTCAAAAATATTAAAAAGGTAAAAAAAATTGATGTTTCTGAATTGTAACAATGACAAAGAACACTGAATATTCCATGAACTGACAAAATAATAAACAAATCCATCTAAGTGCAACCTGGGTGCTCCTCAGAGGCAGGGATGATGAGACTTCATCTCACATACTGTGGGTATGTTGTCAGGAGGGGCTAGTCCTTGGAAAGAAGATATTCTGGGAAAAGTAAGCAACAGAGAGGAAGACTCTCAATAAGAGGGATTGGCATAGTTCCTGTAGCAATGGATTTGAGCAGGGAGAGATGACGGTGCAGGAAATGACAAGGCTTACTTACATTTATTGTTCATGTGGTTGCTATTAGTCTTTCGGCAGCACCTAACAACAACACAACTTAACGGCAGTTTGAACTCACCAGCCATTCTAGAGGAGAAAGATGTGGCAGTCTGCTTTCATCAAGATTCACTGTCTTAGGAATACTACAGAACCATTCTCTTCAGTCCTATTATATGAATTAGAACTGACTTGACAGCAATGGGTCTGCAGTGGAGTTTTTAAGATGCTTATAGCAATTGCTCATTGAAGACTGTCTTTGTCAGCAGTTCTTGAGGTGGCAAAGTCAACTAATCTTTTAATGTCCTTATAATTCTGTCTGTTGAATAGAAGATTTCAAAAGGCAGCAAGGGATGACAAAGCAAAATATTACAATGAAATGTGCAAGGAGTTGGAGTCAGAAAATGAAAAGGGCCAAAATTGCTCAGCATTTCTTAAGCTCAAGGAACTGAAGAACACATTCAAACCTTGAGTTGCTATAATCAAGGATGCTTTCGGCAAAATGTTAAATGATCCAGGAAGTATTAAAAGAAGATAGAAAGAATATACTGAATCACTGTATCGAAAGGAATTGGCAGACACAGAAGAATTTCATGAAACAACATATGAACAAGAGCCTATGGTGATAAAAGAAGTCCACGCTGCTTTGAAGGAAATGGCAAAAAATAAGGCTCCAGGAATAGATGGTATACCAATTGACATATTTCAGCTAACAGATGCTGCACTGGACGTGCTCACCAAGTTGTGCCAAGAAATCTGGAGAATAACCACTTGGCCAACTGACTGGAAGAGATCTATATTTGTTCCCATCCCAACAGAGTGTGGAAACTATAGAACAATCTCACTGATTTCACATGCAAGCAAGATTCTACTGAAGACTATCCAAAAATGACTGGAAGAGCACATCAGCAGAGAACTGCCATAAGTTCAGGCTGGGTTTAGAAGGGGTCATGGTACTAGGGATATTGTTAGATGAATCTTAGCTGAAAGCAGAGAATACCAGAGGAATGTCTGTCTGTGTTTCATTGACTATGCAAAGGCATTTGACTGTGTAGATCATAACAAACTATGGCTGACTCTGAGAAGAATGGGAATCCCAGAACACTTGATCGTT
>NW_006400009.1:2760707-2788727 GCF_000299155.1 Elephantulus edwardii
CAGGTGCTGACTGTGGAGCAGACCATCAATTACTCATGTGAAGGTTCAAACTGAAGATGAAGAAAATTAAAAAAACCCACAAGAACCAAAATATGATCTTGAGTCTACCCCACTTGAATTTAAAAAATCATCCTAAGAACAGATTTGAAGCATTGAACACTAATGATCGAAGACCAGATGAGCTGTGGGATGACATCAAGGATGTCATCCATAAAGAGAGCAAAAAGTAATTACAAAGATAGAGTTGTTGTTGCTATTAAGTGCTGTCGAGTCGCAGGAGACACAAAACAGATGTCAGACAAGTCTCCAAAAGTTGCAGTAGCATACTGAGAAGCCAAAACAAACGGAAGAAGTTGTTGTTGTTGTGTTATGTTCCATCCAGTCGTTTGCGAATCATAGCGACCCTATGTACAAGAGCCCTAAACGCCTTTCTATCCTGTGCCAACCTCACCGTCTTAAACACACTCATTCCCACCACTCCACTCACAAAATTGATCCACCTCATCGAGGGTCTTCCTTTCCTGCGCCATCCCTCCACTCTCCCAAACATGATGTCCCTCTCCAAGGACCAATCCCTCCTTGCAACATGCCCAAAATATGTCATACGAAGCTTCAGAATCCTTGACTCCAAGGAGCATTCCGGCTTCACCCTCTCCAGGACAAACCAGTTTGTTCTTCTAGCAGTCCATGGTATATTCAACACTCTTCTCCAGCACCACAGCTCAAAGGCATCAATTTTCTTTCTATCATCCCTATTCACTGTCCTACTCTTCAATGCATAGCACGTGATTGCAAAGACTATAGCCTAGATCAGGCGCACCTTAGTCTCCAGCCTGACGTCGTTGTTTTTCAATACTCTTGAGAGGTCCCTCACAGCTGACTTTCCTTATGCAATTCGTCCCCTGATTTCCTGGATGCTGTTACCAAGAGTGTTGACTGTGGAACCAAGTAAACTAAAACTATTAACTATATCAATCTCTTCACCATCCATACTGATACTGCCAATTGGCTCAGTGGTGAGAATCTTTGCTTTCTTGATGTTGAGCTTCAATCCATACTGAAGACTGCAGTCCTTGACCTTCTGCAGCAAGCACTTCAGGTCCTCCTCAGTTTCAGCAAGCTGATGACACACATTAGAGTAACGCAGGTTGTTGATGATTCTTCCACCAATCCTCATGCCACATTCCTCCTCATACAGCCCAGCGTCTCAGATGATCTGTTCTGCACACAGATTGAAAAGGTATGGAGACAAAATACATCCCTCACGGACCCCTTTCTTGATTTTAAATCATCCAGTATCTCCCTGATCTGTTCTGACGACTGCCTCTTCATGGAAGTATAGGTTTCGCATTAGCACAATCAATTGTTCTGGGATTCCCATTCTTCTCAGAGTCTGAGAGCTTGTTGTGATCCACACAGTCAAAAGCTTTTGCATAGTCAATGAAGTACAGATAGACATTCTTCTGGTATTTCCTGCTTTCCCCAAAGATCCATCTAACATTAGCTATTATATCCCTAGTACCATATATGTATATAAACTTTGTTGTTATGTGCTATTAAGTCACCTGCAACTCATAGCAACTCTATGTACAACAGCCCCAAACCCTGCTCTATCCTGTGCCAATCTTATTGTCTCTGACACTCCTACCTTCATTACCCCAGTCACTCAATCAATCCATCTCATCGAAAAGCAAAAAACATACACACATCTTAATCTATGATTTTATTAACTTTTCTTATTTCAAAGATGGCTTTGATATTTAAATCACTAACTTTTCAGTTATCAGCCAAGTATTCAACCACTGTGCCACCATGGCCTCTTGATATTTTGCAGTTTCAAAGTATAAATTGATAATCAATGGGTGAGTGAATAGAGGCATGAGACCTAGAGTTCCTCCTGTGTCCTGCTCTCCTGATTCTTCTCTGGCCACACGTACTTCTTCCTCGCTCCTGGGATTCACTACATCAGAGCACAAGTCATAGTCCTTCATCATTCTACTGAAATGGATGAATTGTGTTCCTCGCACTATGTCAACTTGGTGATGTCTTTATTGTCAATATTGTGTAATTAATTATATGTTATAAATTCTGACCTCTACAATGTCAACAAGGTAGGATTAAAGTCAATAGCAAAATGACATAACCATCCCGATAGCATGATCTGAGATGTGATGGGCCGATCAGCTGTAAGGGGGTAAGGTCCTTGTTGTTGTTTGCCATCTATGTAGTAATCTTAATTAGGTCACAGCACTTACTTGATGTAAGGGGAGTTTCCCTGTGGTATAGTCTGCATCATCTTTTGTCTTACAGGAGATAAAAGAAAAGAGGAACAAGCACAGAATTCAGAGCAGAGAAGTGTCTCAGCATCACAAAAGAAAAAGAGCCAGGGGTGAAACCTGGGTCTGTCCCTGAATGGCAAACTCTAGATCAGGAAAAGATTAATGCCAAGACACACGGAGGTTGCCAAAGAATACGTACTTACAGATGCTGAAAAGGCACACAGACCTTCCTCTAGAACCGAGAGAGAGTAAAGCTTCTCCTTGAGCTGGCACCCTGCTCACACAGGCAAAGATCCTGAACTAAAAGAGAATAAATTTTATTATTTATGCCAGCCACTGTGGTGTCTCTGCTATAGTAGCACTAGAGAACCAAGGCGCAACCTACACCTTGAAGGTCTCTGAAACTACAACCTTTGGAGGGGATTGAGCCATATCAAGAGTTCGCAATCCTATTTAAAATTCTACTGCATTCAAGCATACTTCAGTCCCAAATGCCTGAATAAAACCTTTACCCATATAGCCCTGAAAATGAAACAAATCATGCAGAAGACCTACCCATTTCCATCAACAAATACTTTGTCACAGAATGCTACAAGGAAATGAATGACAAGAAGCTGTATTTATAGAGCTCTGCACTCACTGTCTTGACACAGATCAGTCCTACCCTCTACTCACCTGTTGTCACTAAAGCCAACCTCCAATTTACCTGAAACCAAAATTTGAGAACTTGTGGTCAAATCATCCATCCCCTACCTAATGGTTCAAGAAAAATTTGCCTGCAGAGAAACTATGACTGATAGATGATTTTGACTAGAAAGAAAACCTAGAAAATGCTTCTGCTAAATCACAATGGCACAGAAAAAAATTAACAAGGAAAAGAAGAAAATAGTAGAGCTCAGGAAGATTTAACTTAGTTTTCATTCACTCTCCCTCCTCTACAATAGAGTCTAAGACCTTCCCCTCCTGGCAAGCACACTGGCTGGCTGAAAGGATCATGTAGGTCCACACCTCTGGGTGTTGAAAGACAGTGACCAAACATGCCTGTCCTTTGTCACCAACCACCTTTCTAGCTTCTCCTCCTGCCAAGCCATCTGCAGAAAAATGTCAACATGTGCTGCAGGGACAAAACGCATTTGCTAATTTATGTGCTGGGTAAATTCACTTATTCTGAAGAATAATAAAAATCTGAGTGTTCACTAGCCTTTCCTTCAAGAGTAAAGACATCTTTATTAATGATTTCAAAGCCTGAAGAAACAAGAGTGCTTGTTCTGTTTACATTTCCCTATATTAAATGCAAGACATTCACTTGCTGGATGGCAAAAACATCCAAAATACCCTTCTAGTCATGATTTATAGCTGGAGAAGTTTTATTAAATTGGGATGGAACCATGTGTCCAGCTATCAATTATATCTCTGCAAAAAAAAAAAAACCACAAGGAATGTAAATGCATTTCCAGTAAAACCTATACTAAGTATTCATTGTTCATAAGGGTATTTAAAAAATATTTAAGACTTCATTATTTTTAACCCCTAAAACATGCAGCGCTTCAAATAAGCTGAATGCAGAATTGTATGTATATTCTGGGTGCTAAAGAGAACTAAGGAGAAAATCACAAGAATTAGCCTCTTCCTTACTAATTGGAAGATATTACATCCTGTTCCCATGTACCGTCAGATCAATGCTGATCAAAGCTTATTTCACCACAGACCTCCCTGGTCAAAAATGTGGTTTGAATTTGCAAATGAATATCCCATTCTGGACTCTGAAAGCTTTCAGATGTAGGAAGCATTCAGATCAGTTACAAATGAACCAGGAGAGAAGATACAGGTGATATTTTTTAAGTCCTCCCTAGAGTCTGGTGGTGTAGACCATGGTGAGTTACTCTCTTAAAGTAAAGGTGGTGACTCTCTGGAGTTTGAATCCACCAGAAGTTCCTTCCTGTGCAATTTACAGCCTCCCCCGAGGAGATAACTAGGAGTCAAGTATGACTGAATGGCAATGAGAATTGAGTTACTAACAGTATATGCAGTACCTTGAGGGTTAAATTCCAAGTAGATACAAGAAAAGGCTTGTTTTGGGCTAAAAATATGAATAGAAATTCGTGAATAATTCTTGCTTAAGGAAGAGTGTGAAACAGAATGTTCCAGATGTTCTGAGATCTCTGACATAAAAGTCAGTCCCTTAGTATTCGAAGCAGACATATATTTATGAGTAAAATTAATGCTACTGGTGATCCTACCCTCCCCAGGTTGACTTTTCAAATAGGAACTGGAACAAAAAGTGGGTGAGAACTTCAACTCATGTGTTTCTGTGGCTGTGGAACGACAATGACTGAGGGACAAATTGTGATTTCAAGGCTACAACCTTTATGCTCACCTTTCCTTGAATTTAAACCATGAAGTATTCCCTTGTTGTTTAATCAACTGCTTCTTGGTCTATGTTTAAGTTACAAATAAGCACAAAAAGCATTCTGACATTACCATTCTTTTTGAATTTTTTTAATTTTTTTTTATTTTTTATTCTTATTATTTTGTATCATTGATATTTTAACAAAAGTTTACAGAAAACTTGGTTTTCCTTTCATTCTCCCATTCTTTTCAATGTTATCTATCAATCATTATGATCCATACAAAGACCTTTGTATAATCAATAAAACACAATTAAGCATCTTTTTGGTATTATATGCTTTCAGCCAACATCTGTCTGACAGCAATGATATGCCTCATGCAATATACTCTTCTCGATCCCGCTTAGATTTCTGGCCATTCCCTACTAATGTTTTTTAATAATCTTCAACAAGATTTTACATGTATGTGATATAAATGCTATTGTTTGATAATTTTCACATTCTGTTGGAGAACTTTGTATTTCCAAAAGGGAAAAAAATGGATCTCTTCAAATCAGTTAGCCAGGCAGCTCTCTTTCATATTTGTTGGCAGTGACCAATGAGCACTTTAAGGGTTGCATGTGCTTCCTGAAACACTGCAATTGGTATGCCATCAATTTCTGGAGTCTTATTTTTTGTCAATGCCTTTCAGTAGCTTAGACTTCTTCCTTCAGTACTACTGGTTCTAGATCAACTGCTATTTCCCAGAATGATTCAGTGTCATCAATTCTTTTTGGTGCAGTGACTCTGTGTATACAAATGTATGTGCAGATAAAATAACTTTGCTTGTACAAAGTGAAGAAGACTTAAGGCACTTATGCAGAAGATCAAAGACTATAGATTATATCTCAACAACAAGAAAATAAAAATCATCACCACTGAACCAAATGGCAACATCAAGATAGATGGAGAGAAGATTGAAATTGTTAATTATCTCATTTTACTTGGACCCATAAACAAGTCCCAAAGATAGTAGCAGTAAACAAATTTCTCCTTTTCAATTTTTTTCTCAAATCCAAGAAGATTAGAGAGAAGAATATGATGAGAGAGATTAAGGACTTGCTCCCCAGAAAAAAGGTACTCTTCTCACTCAAAATACATGAGTACTTACCTGGCTTTAAAGTGGGTTTGGTGTTTTGTTTGTTTGTTTTGGTGTTTTATTAGCCTCATAGATACAAAATGTCAAATAATAAGATAATGAGAAACAAGCGAAGAGTAGATATATATTGGGGAACTCTGGTGACTTAGTTCATAGGGAGTTAAGTCCCTTTGGCTCTTTGGATCCTCCAGAAGCTCCATGACAGAAAGGTGGGGAATCTTTTCTCATGTGGTTTCACAGCCTCAGAAACCCAATACAGGGTTAATTATAGGTCAGTTCCAGCTTGACAGCAATGAGTAAATGATATATATATTCTTTTTCTCTTACATGATTAATGCTTTTGGAGTTCTGTCTAAAAAAGTATCTGCCTATTCTAAGATTTTCTCCTATATTTCCTTCTAGAACTTTTATTATTTTACATTTTACTTTTATATTTAGGCATGTAATCCATTCCAAATATTTTTTAACATGTTGTTGTGTACCATTGATCTGGGACCTACCCAGAGCTAACCCTCCAGCAGGTTTTCAGAAGGTTGTAATCACATGGGAGGATATTGCCCATACTGCTTCTGCAGAGCAGCTGGTGGCCTTGAAGCACTTTCCTTCAGGATTGCAGCATAGCTCCTTGTCTCTAGGCCACAGAATATATGTCAAATGTACTATCCATATGCATACAAGGAAGATCTGTTAATACCACTATCATTCAAATATATGTACCAACAATCAGAGCCAAAGAGAATGAAATGGAAGATTTCTACCAAACTTGCAGTTGGAAATTGATCAAACATGCAGCCAAAATGCATTAATAATAATGGTGACATGAATGCAGAAATTGGGAAGAGAGAAGGGTCAGTAGTCAGAAAACATGGACTAGGAGACAGAAATAAGGCTGGAGATAAAATGACAGAATTTTGCACAATCAGTGACGTATTCATGCAAATAGCTTTTATAAGAAACACAAATGATGTGTATACACATGGACCTCAAGTGATGGCCTACACAAGAAGCAGACCGATTACTTCTGTGGAGAGAAATGTTTGCAGAAACTCAATATCAATTGAGAAAATAAGGCCAGATGCAGATTGTGGAATGGACCATCAACTATTTGAATTCAAGTTGAGACTAAAGAAAATGAAAATAAATACACAAGAACTAAAATTCAACCTTGAGTCAATCCGACTTTGAATTTCAAAACCATCTCAGGAACAGGTTTGAGACCTCAAGCATTAATGAATGAAGACCAGATAAGCTGTGGGAAGATATCAAGAATATCATACATGAAGAATGCAAATGGTCATTACAAACACAGAATAGGAAGAAAAGACCAAGATAAAGGTCAGAAGAGACTCTGAATATTGCACTAGATAGAACTCTAGAAGTCAAAAAGAAGAAATCGGGAATAAAGGAACTGAACAGAATATTTCAAAGGACAGCTTGGGAAGACAAAACAATTATTATAATAAGATGTGCAAAGAACTAGAGCCCGAATATCAAAAGGGATGAACTCACTGGGAATATCTTAAGCTGAAGGAACTAAAAAACAAATTCAAACCTCAAGTTTGAATACTTAAGGGGCGCTCTGATAGCCTAGTGGCAAGAAACTGCACTGCAATCCCAAAGGCATATGGGTCAAATCCAGCAGCTGCTCCATGGGAGGATGGGCAATCTCCTCTCGTGTAATTAATTGCTTCTGAAAACTCATTGGAGGGGCAGCTATGGGTTAGTTCCAATTCAACAGTACACAACAACACAGCATGGGCAGAATAGTGAATGATCCAGGAAGCATCAAAAGAAAATGGACAGAGTACACAGAGTCACTGTACCAAATAGAACTAGTTGGCACAGAAGAACTCCACGAAACCCATATGATCAAGAGGAAATGGCAATGAAAGAGGAAGTTCAAGTTGCTCTGAAGGAACTGACAAAAAAACAAAGCCCCAGGAATTGATGTAATGCCAATTGACATATTTCAGCAGACATATGCTGCCCTGGGCATGCTCACCAGGCTGTGCCTGGCAATCTGGAGGACAGTTGTCTGGCCAACTGACTGGAAGAGATCCATTATTTATTCCCATATCCAAAAAAGGTGATCCAAAAGAGTATGTAAATTATCAAACAATATCCCTAGTATCAATACAAGCAAAATCCAGCTGAAGATTATCTAAAAATGACTGGAACAGTACAATGACAATGAACTACAGAAATACAATCTGGGTTTAGAAATGGCAATGGCACTAGGGACATCATATCCAATGTCAAATGGATCTTGGCTGAGAACAGAGAATACCAAAAGAATATCTATCTGTGTTTTATTGACTATATAAAAGCATTTGACTGTGTAGATCACAACAAACTATGGCTAACTTTGAAAAGAATGGAATTCCAAAACACATGATTGTGAGCATGTGAAACCTATAGTTGGATGAGGAAAGAGCTGTCATAACAGAGCAAGAAAACACTGCGTGGTTAAAAATCAGAAAAGGAGTAAGTCATGGATGTGTTTTGTCTCCATACTTTTTCAGTCTATATGCGGAACAGATCATTCAGGAGGCTGGACTTTGTGAGGAGCAGTGTGGTATCAGAACTAGAAGAAGGCTCATCAACAACCCACGTTATGCAGATGACACAACCCTGCTTGCTGAAACTGAGGCAGACCCGAAGCACTTGCTGCAGAAGGTCAAGGACTGTAGTCTTCAATATGGATTGGAACTCAACATCCAGAAGACAAAGATTCTCACCACTGAGCCAAATGGCATCATCACGATAGATGGAGAGGTGACTGAGATTGTTAACAATTTCACCTTTCTCTGCTCCACAATCAACTCTCTTGGCACCAGCAGTCAGGAAATCAAAAGACTAATTTCATTGGGAAAACCTGCTGTCACATGCCTCTCTAGAGTGCTAAACAGCACTATGTCAGTCTAAAGACTAAGGTGTGCCTGATCCAGGCCATAGTCTTTGCAATTACTTGCTATGCATTAGAGAGCTGGACAATGACTAAAGATGACAGAAGGAAGACTGATTGAAGCCTTTGAGTTGTGGAGCTAGAGAAGAGTGTTGAACATTCCTTGGACTTCAATGAAAACAGTTTTGCCTAGATATGGTGAAACCAAGCTGCTCCTTAGGGATGAAGATTTTGAAGTTCATCTCAACATATTTCAGGCATGTTGCCAGGAGGGACCATTTCTTGAAGAATGACTTCATGCTTCGAAAGGTGGTAGGACAGCACAAGAGGAGAAGACCTGAATGAGATGGATTGATACAATAACTGAGATAATGGAGTTAGGTAGGTCGGAGTCAGTGAGATTATCTCAGGATAGGACAGAGTTCAGAGCTATTGTGCATACAGTCGCCATGAGTCACAGGTGACTCAATAGCACATAACAACAACAAAAATAATAATCTTTTGGCAAAGATATCTGATTATTCTAGTGCTATTTTTAAAAATGTTTAAAAGATTATTTTTCCCAGTGAATCACCTTAGCACTTCTGCAAAATATAGATATTAAGAACTGATAATATATATGTAGGACTATTTTAAATACCCTTACTTTTTAAATTATCTATAGCTATAATCTAGTAATTCCTTGCTAGGTATTTATTTCTCAAAAAAAAATATGACAGTACATGTCCACAAAAGCCTTAAAGAGGAATAGTCATAGGAACTTTATTCATTATAACACCAACCTGGAAAGAATTCAAATTTCTGTCAACAGATGAATGGATGGATAAATTACCCCATACATCTTAAATATAATACCAGTTAGCAGGTAAAAAGGAACAAATTACTGATACATTCAACAACATGGATTAATACTGGTGAGCACTAGAAAATTAATTATTGATACTCTCAACCACATGAATTAATCAGAAAAAGATTATCAAAGAGAAAGACACCAGACACAAAGGATTACATACTGTGAGTCCATTTATATTCATTCTAATACAGACAAGACTTAATTTACCTACTACAATAAAAAATTAGATTGGAGGTCTCCTGGTGATGGGAAAGTGATTGAAAAGTTGACAGGATTTTTTTTTCATATAAATGCTCCAAATTTGCTATGCTATTAATGTTGTTGTGTACCATCAAATTGGAACCAACCCTCCAGCAGGTTTTCAGAGGCAATTCATTGTACAGGAGGAGAATGTCAATCTTTCTCCCGTGTAGTGGGTAGATTTCATTTGGAATTGCAGCACAGTTTCTTACCACTAGGCCAGAGCTCCTATGGTATTTATAGATGTGTATATATTTGTTAAAACTGTATACCAAAAATTGGTGTGTTTTACTGCATATAAATTATTCCCTAATAAAATGGATTATTTAAAAAAAAAAAGGCAATATACCCTATTGTCAGTATACGTTTTCTACTGTGAAAGTTTACCATAAGATTTGGCTGCATTCATAAGAATGAAATATCACATTTTTCTACTGAATATTTCTAGACCATGCCTTCTCATGGTTAATATTTTAGACTAACCCTTAAGATTCAGATTAGCACAATAGATGGCCTCATCTAGAAGAAATACACTTAATAACTAATGTGCGTATTGATCTGCCCTGGTTGTTTATTTTCTAGAGTTTCAGAAACTCATTGGTATGGCAGGACTACAATGCTGGGACAAAGCAGAAATATTCAACACAGATTTATCTTAATGCACAATATCTCCTGCTTGAATGTGTATCTTTCCATCTGTGCCACCATGCAAACATACTCCACAAGCTGCACGCCAAAAGAAATGCCACTGTCAAGTTCATCTCCAAAAATAGAAATATATTTTGCATTTTCTGAAGCAAATATCAACTCTAATAATATTGATTAATCACAACATAAGACAGCAGAATTACAGAACTTTGCCCAGGCATCCCTGTTTGCATCCCAATTTCTGAAGATGGTAACGTATCTTTTACCTTTGTTTATAAAAACCACAATACGCATGTACTAAAACCTCTCAAGCAAGGACACGCTTACCTCTACTACTGCCCTGCTTTGTATAAGGGGCACATCAAGTCACAAAATGTGCATCTTGTCTTGAACACAAATCTTACACTTAAATTTAGAAAGGAGAAAATATTTTTTTCAGCTAATTTTTGTTCTAAGGTTGTTGACAAACAACTGGATGTCTTCTAAAATAAAGATAATTTTTTTAAAAAGTAAACATTCTTTTTGTTTGTGGTTCTTTACAAGGTAACATGAGTTTATGCTATTTTCTTTTATTCCATTTTTTAATTTTATTCAACTTTCTTGTTACATCATTAGGAAACAAATCTCTTCATGTATACTAAAACAACAATAACATTTTCTTACACCATATTAATGAATAGGAAGTAATAAGCACATAATTTGCTAAAGTAAAAAAGATATTTCCCCACTTAGCAACTTCAGCCTAACCCCCCAAACTCTAAAATCCCTTTGGGCATATGTTGCCTCTTCTATACTAATAGGGGTATAACTCTTGTAAAAACAACAACACTAAAAACAGTTTCTAAAAGAAAATCAGAAAGTAAAAATTAAAGTATAATTAAAACCATTAAAAGGAGGCAGAAAGGCCAGATGCAAGCAAGTTTCCAATCGCCCAGCAAATCATTCCAGCCCAATACTTGGTCAAACCTCAGATACAAGACCCAAACATCCAGGATTAAAATTCATGTTATGTATAACATTAGAAGAATGATTTCACTTGATTCATAACTTCTACATCTATGGTAGCTTTTAGAAGTAGTTAATAGCTAAAAATGACTGACCAATAAATAAATGTTAACTGTTGTCAATATTGCAATTGTTGTATAGAGAATGATTGAATTTTGCACAATCAATGACGTATTCATAGCAAATACATTTTTTAAGAGACATAAACGCAGGTTCTATACATGGATTTCACCTGATAGTATGCACAGGAATCAGACTGATTACATCTGCAGAAAGAACCGCTGGAGAAGCTCAATATCAGCTGTGAAAACTAGGCCCAGAGCCGAATGTGGAACAGACCACCAACTACTCATATGCGAGTTCAAGCTGAAGATGAGGAAAATTAAACCAAATACACTGCAACCAAAATATGACTTTGAGTCTATCCCACCTGAATTTCAGAGCCATCTCAGGAGCAGATTTGAGGCCTTGAACACTAATGAGGAAAGACCAGATGAGTTTTGGGAGGATATCAAGGGTATCATCCAGGAAGAGTGCAAACGGTCATTGCAAAGACAGAGGAGGAAGAGAAGATCAAAACGGATGTCAAAAGAGACTCTGAAAATTGCATGGGAGTGCAGAGAAGCCAAAGCACAAGGAAGAATTCAAGATACTAAAGAGTTGAATAGGATATTTCAAAAGGCAGCACAGGATGACAAAGTAAAATATTACAATGAAATGTCCAAGGAGTTGGGAGTCAGAATATCAAAAGGGCAGAACTCACTCAGCATTTCTTAAGATCAGGAACTGAAAAACAAATTCAAACCTTGAGTTGGTATAATCATGGATGCTTTAGGAAGAATATTAAATGATCCAGGAAGTATTAAAAGAGAAGATGAAAAGAATAGAATGAGCCACTGTATCAAAAGGAATTGGCAGACACAGAAGAATTTCATGAAACAACATATGAGCAAGAGCCTATGGTGATGAAAGAAGTTCAGGCTGCTTTGAAGGAAGTGGCAAAAAATAAGGCTCCAGGAATAGATGGTATCACCAATTGACATATTTCAGCTAACAGATGCTGCACTGGACGTGCTCACCAAGCTGTGCCAAGAAATCTGGAGAACAACCACTTGGCCAACTGACTGGAAGAGATCTATATTTGTTCCCATCCCAACAGAGTGTGAAAACTATAGAACAATCTCACTGATTTCACATGCAAGCAAGATTCTACTCAAGATTATCCAAAAGCGACTGGAAGAGCACATTAGCAGAGAACTGCCAGAAGTTCAGGCTGGGTTTAGAAGGGGTCATGATACTAAGGATATTATAGCTGATGTTAGATGGATCTTGTCTGAATGTAGAGAATACCAGAGGAATGTCTATCTGTGTTTCATTGACTATGCAAAGGCGTTTGACTGTGTGGATCATAACAAACTGTGGCTGACTCTGAGAAGAATGGGAATCCCAGAACACTTGATCGTTCTAATGTGAAACCTATACTTGGACCAGGAGGCAGTCATCAGAACAGAGCAAGGGAACACTGCATGGTTCAAAATTGGGAAGGGCAGATGCCAGGGATGCGTCCTATCTCCATACCTTTTCAACCTGTACGCAGCATAGATTATCCAGGAGGCTGGGCTCTGTGAGGAGAAATTTGGGGTCAAGACTGGTGGAAGATCAATCAACAATCTGCATTATGCAGATGACACAACCCTGCTTGCTGAAACTGAGGAGGACCTGAAGTGCTTGTTGCAGAGGGTCAAGGACTGCAGCCTCCAAAAAGGATTGAGGCTCAATGTCAAGAAGACAAAGATTCTCACCACTGGACCAATTGGCAGCATCAGGATGGATGGTGAAGAGATTGAGATTGTTCACAGCTTTAGTTTGCTTGGCTCCACAGTCAAAACTCTTGGCACCAGTAACCAGGAAATTAAAAGGTGCATTGCCATGGGAAAGTCTGCTGTTAGGGACCTCTCAAAAGTACTGAAGAGCAATGGTGTCTCTCTGGAGACTAAGGTGCGTCTGATACAGGCCATAGTCTTTGCAATCACTTGTTATGCATCAGAGAGTTGGACAATGACCAAGGAGGACAGAAGGAGAATTGATGCCTTTGACCTGTGGTGCTGGAAAGAGTATTGAGGGTACCATGGACTGCTAGGAAAACCAACAGATTCATACTGGAAAGGGTTAAACCGGGTGGCTCCTTGGAGGCAAGGATTCTGAGGCTCCATTGGACATGTTGTGAGGAGAGACAGTTCCTTGGAGAAGGACATCATGCTTGGGATTGTGGAGGGACAGCGCCGGAGGGGAAGGCCTTCTATGAGGTGGCTTGACTCAGTGACTGAAGTAATCGGGATGGGAGTGTCGGAGACAGTGCGATTGGCACATGACAGAGCAGAGTTTAGGGCTGTTGTACAGAGGGTCGCTATGAGTCACAAGCAACTCAACGGCACATACCAACAACAACAACATACTTAAACTACCTACGCTATATCCTGCTCGAACTACAGAAAAAAAAAAAGCATTTGGCTGCTTAACCAAATGGACAGCAGCTCAAACCCATCAAATTTTCCATGTGACAAAAATGAGGCACTGGCTTCTAGACACATTTACAGAAACTCTAATGGAAACTCTACTTGGAAGCTCTCTGGACAGTTCTACTCTGCCCTACAGGCTCAGTAAAGAGTTGGAATCGACTCAACGGCAGTCAGTACTAGCTATGCCAAACCAACTTCAATCCATTCACTAATAAAATTTTTGATTGATCTTTCTCAAATGCAGTGGGAAGTACTGGGAATTCTGGAACCACACCCCATCTAGATATCTTTGGAAATTTATTCTCTCCTAAATTACACCATTTTGAAGACTAAGGTGCCTGATTCAGGCCATGATCTTTTCAATCACTTGGTATGCATCTGAACGCTGGACAATCACAATGATGAGAGCAGAAGCATTGATGCATTTGAGTTGTAGTGTTAGAGAATACTGAATATATCATGGACTATCAAAAAACAAACAAATACATCTAGTGAAAAGTGCAATCAGTGCTCCTTGGAGGCAAAGATGGCAAATCTTCGTCTTTCCTACTTTGGACATGTTGCTAGGAGATGCTGTTCCTTATAAACAAACCTCATGCTTGGGAAAACGTGGTCAGCAGAGGAGAGAAATATTCTCAAAGAGATAGATTCTCACAGTGACTGCATCAATGGACTCAAGTATGTGATAGATGATGACGATGGCACAGGACATGACAAGGTTCAGGTCTGTCGTTCACAGAGTCGCTATGAGTTGGGATCTACTCGACAGCACAAAACAACAACAAATCAGCTTTAAAAATGGAGCAGCTCACCCCCATTCAGTTATGCCTTTAAGAGTCATACTACCCTTTCTGACTCTCCTAATCTGTCTGTAACTCATGCCCACCCTCAAAAAACAACCAATTAGATTGATGAGAATCATCCTAATATCTTCCTCTTCCTTGTAACCCAGTCCCTTAACTTTGAAATAAAACACTAGATCCCACCACTCTCTCTCTCAAACTGGTGGATATCCTTCTACATGGAATTCCTATGTTAATCATCATCCTACTTACTTTAAAAGCCCGAGTGATTTTCTTTTATTCTTAGGTTTTCTTTGCCTTTCTCTTTCATTGCTGTTGAGGTAGAACTTAGTCATAGTTGACACTCCATTGGGTTTCTGAGGCTGCAAATTGCATGAAAAGAGATTGTCCCACTTTCTCCTAAGAAACCACTAGTGAATTCAATCCACCAGAGGAGCTCAGAATTTGGGTTTCTATTCACCACACTGCAATGATCTATCCCTTACCTTTCCAGTGTTTCCCCCCTATTTGTCTCCTTCTGGGTGCTTTAAATGCACCAGCTTTTTTTTTTTTTTAATTCTCAGACTGCTTTATTTCTGGGATCTCCTTAAAATCCCACCCTTCACTTTCTCTCTTCCTTTCACTATATCTGCTGTCTCTACTAGGCATAATTCTATGAGTGAACCCTTCCCCTCCCACCTCACACCAATTACATCCAATCTTTCATTATCCCCTTGTATTGTACTTTTCCTTTGCAGTACTCAATACAATTGTAATTAAATCATTATTTGGATGATTATTTGTTTAATGCCTGTCTTCTCTGCTAGAATAAATAATCCATGAAAGCAGAAACCAACTCATAGCAGGAACTCAGTGTGTTTTATTTCACTTAGTAAAACCAGTCAACCATTATACTAGATGAAGGAACCATGGCTGAAAGAAGGACAAATCTCACAGTATTTGGTGGAATTGTAGCTTAAACCCTAGATCTTAATTCAGAGTTCAATTTCTAAACCACAGCGACACTTAAATAAATCCAATTACTTGATCCCTTGAACATTTCACTCACAACCCAGTGGAGAGGATAGAGCCTATGAAGATTAAAGATCTGGATTTAAATCCTGGAGTTTCCACTGAAGTTTTACAAGGTTATTATGGAAATTTAATAAGATAATGTATGGATATAATGGATGACATGGGACCTGTTGTTGCTGTTAAGTGTCATCGAGTCATAGGCAACTCATAGCGACCCTATGAATGAAAGATCTGAATACTTGCATAACTTTCATCCTTTCTCCAGGTTCATAGGGTTTTTGGAGGCAAGCTATTTCGGAAGTGGATGCCACTCAGTGACATGGGACCTAGCACATATAATTTCTGTTGATAAGTATCTCTTCCTAAAACAGCTTGTGAAGTGAGTTCTTGAATCCCTGTGTACCCACCACAACCCAGGACAGAACAGACCTAGGATGGCAGAAATGTATCACATAATAAGCAGTCACTGTTTTCCTCTAGGCTCACAGCAAATTGTGTCTGAGATGAGGACGATAAACAACGTGATACTAATCTTACCACACAGAGATGTTTAACATCCTAACAACCGGAGCCATATTACAGATGATTCATTTTTAAAAAGACAGCATTTCAGGCTAACTCATTTCTGCAAACAATGTACTTACAGAAAAGAATGGAAATGTTCATTCAAAAGCTATACCTAGGCTAGGAAGCTAGGGAACACTGTAGTTTAAAAGCAGGAAAGGTGTGTGTCAGAGTTGTATCTTCTTTCCATATCTAGTTAATCTGTATGCTGAGTAAATTATTTGAGAAGCTGGGCTCTATGAAGAAGAATATGACATCAGGATTGGAGGAACAATGTACATTATGCAGATGATAAAACCTTGCTTGCTGAAAGTAAGGAGGACTTGAAGTGCTTGCTGCAGATGATTAAAGAATACAACCTTCAATATAGATTACATATTAAATGAAAATAAAGAAAATAAAAATTCTCTTCACTAGACCAATAGGCAACACCATAATAGATGGAGAAAAGATTAAAAATGTTCAAAGATTCAACTACTTCATTTCACTTTACTCAACAATCAAGACCCTTTGTATCAGTAGTCAGTAGATCAGTAAATGTATTATATAGGGAAATTCTGCAGTCAGGGAATTCACCAAACTATCAATGAGAGTCGCATGAAGACTAAGGTGTGTTTGATCAGGTTATGGTCTTTTTAATCACTTGCTATGCATCTGAGAGCTGGACAATGACTAAAGATGACAGAAAAAGAACTTGTGCCTTTGAGCTGTGGTGTTGGAGAAGAGCACTGAATATCCCATGTACTGCCAAAAGAATAAACAGTTATGTCTTGGGAAAAGTGCAGCCAGATTGCTCCTTGGAAGTAAAGATGATGAAACTTTATCTCATATACTTTGGGCATGCTGCTAGGAGAGGACCGTCCTTGAAAAGGGACATCATGCTTGCAAAGGTGGAAGGTCAACAAAGAAGAGGAAGACCCTCAGCAAGATGGATTGACGCAACGACTACAGCAATGGGCTCAAGTGTATCAGAGACAATGAGCATGGCACAGAGTGTGACAGGGTTCAGGGTTCTGTTTTTCATAAGGTCCCTACAAGTTATACTCAACTTGAAATCACCTAACAACAACAACAACCACAACACAGCATTCTTAAGAGTCCTGATGGCATAGTGGTTACAGTGCTTAGTTGTTAATGAAAAGATCCATAGTTTAGACCTTCCAGTTGCTCCATAAAAGAAAGATGTCTGTCTGCTTCTATAAAATTTATTGTCTTAGAAATGTTAATGGGCAACTGTACTCTATGACTGGACTTTTGCCCAATTTTAGCTAACAATGACCCAAGGGTGGAACGTCTACTCGGTTTACAGTCACCCAGCATTTGTTGAGTGTGCCTGTCTTTAAAAAATGCTGTAGGGCCTGAGGGCCACAGGCCCGAGGGCTAAATTAATTAATTTGGTGATGAACATTCTTTTAAGTGGTAGAGCAGTCATCTGTCTATTTGCTGTACTGAAGTAACTGGAGTTGCTGTGATGCAGAACACTGTGCCATAGGTATATCAAACAACATAATACTTACCGATCAAAGACAGTGTTTGGAGGAGTTTCCAGATTGATTCAGGTTTGGAAGCAGAAGTGGCATCCACTTCCTAAACCACATGCCTCTGGAAACTTAATGAACATAGAGAAATGCTGTTATAGAACAGGGTTCAGGTCTCTTGTTCATGGGGTCAGTATGAGTCGTATTTGACTTGACGGCACTTAACTACTGCTAAGTGAGACTGTTGTTGTTGTTGTTGTTGTTGTTATTGTTGTTAAGTGCCGTCGAGTCGCAGGGGACTCATAGCGACCCTATGAAGGAGAGTCCTCGACGCTTGGGTGCCTTTCATCCTCTCTCCAGGTTCATAGGGTTTCCGGAGGCAAGCTATTATGGAAGTGGATGCCACTCCTCCTTTCACGCTTGTTATATTTTGGAGAAACAGTCTTCTAAGTTGTACAGCACTCTTCGGTCAATTTGCTGTAGTGAGATAATCTGTGTTTGCTGTGATGCTGAGCCTTGTGCCACTAGGGTGTCAAATGCCAAAACGGTTGCCCAAGGTAGACAGTGTTTGTTGGAGCTCCCAGTTTAAGACAGGTTTGGAAGTAGGAGTGGCACCCACTTCCTAAACAACATGCCTATGGAAACTCTATGAACTTGGAGAAATGACGATAGCTATTAAAAGGCTCCAGGTCTTTTGTTCATAGAGTTGCTATGAGAGGTGCTTGTCTCGATGGCAATCAACAGCAACAACTCTATCCAAGATGACCTCTATGAGTTGGAATCAAATTGACAGCAGTGGGGTTTTATATGTGTTAATAGCAGTATTTTTATTGATTCCATCAAAGGTTTTTATTCACATATGGACTATCACCCCATATGTACTCTGTCAGTGTTTTCACAGCCCCAGCCCCTCTTTCTCTCTTTTAAAGGAAAGACAAGTGTTCTCGAAGCTTTTCCATCACTAGTATACTCACACCTATTTTGTGCCCATGTTTCAGGCCCCATGATCAATTCAACAATAGTACACAAACCCCACGGCTGCTCTGCCAGCAAAAGATGGACAATCTCCTCTCATCTGATTAACTATCTCTGGAAACCTGCTGGAGGGTCAGCTACAAGTTGGTTCCAACTCAGAGAACACAACAACAAAAGGGCTAGAAAATTACAGCGCCCTGAAAGTATACTTGTATAGTATTTATAGATGTACTGTGATTTTTTTTTAAAAAGCACCTTTATATCAATCTTTACTAGGATTTTTACTATTCTTTTATATGCCCTTCTCAGTCTGAAGAACATATGATATATTTTATTTCCAGTTAAAATCAGTCAAAGAAACTTAATTATGCTCATTTGAGCTTTGTTTTTGTTGCGTGCCATCGAGTAGGAACCTACTCAAAGACCCCTAAGTGGGTTTTCAGAGGCAGTAAATCACACAAAGGGAGATTGACAATCCTTCTCCCACACATTTGGGCTTCCAAATCCTAAATATACCTAACTCATTGGCACTGAATGAATTAGAACTCATCATGACCCTATAAGACAGAGCAGAACTGCCTCACTGGGTTTCTAGGGCTTTAAATATTTATAAAAGCACATTGTCACATCTTTCTTCTGCAGAGCCTAAAATGTTTTTGTTTTTGTTGTTGTTGTTGTTGTTAGGTGCTGTCGAGTCAATCATGACTCATAATGACCCTATGAACGAAAGATCTGAACCCTGTTCTATCCTGTACCGTCCTCACGCTTCCTGACACACAAGAGCCCACTGCAGCAGTCACCATGTCAATCCACCTCGTTAAGGGTCTTCCTTTCCTTCACTGACCCTCCACCCTTCCCAGCATCATGTCCTTTCCCAAGGAATAGCACCTCCTAGCAATATGCCCAAAGTATGTGAGGTGAAGCCTCATCATTCTTGCCTCCAAAGAGCATTCTGGCTACCCCCTCTTCCAGACATACCTGTTTGTTCTCTTGGTCATCCATGAAGAGAACCTAAAATCGGGAGGAATAAATTTTAAGTTACTCTAGAGATTGTACAACATGGCAAAAAACTGAGTGACCACCAAAAGCCACTGCAAACCTTCTTTCCCTCCTAGCTTTAGGGATCAAAAACAGTTCCAAAGAAGAAATGTACCATTATATGCTTCTCTGTGAATCCAAGGATGAATAAAAAGACTTTCTACCATGAGAAAGGAAGAAAGATAGCCACAAGTAATCATACTACAATATAAAATGCAACAGTTGCCTTGAAGACAGCTACAGATGCTTCAAAACCATGACTCCTAGCTTTAGAGATTGAGATCAGTTCTGAAGAAGAGATGGAACTGGAGCAGACACGAAGAATGAAAACACATATTCCTGAAAGAGACATGACTTAACTATGTGAGCAGAAACATCAGAGCATTTGGCTTAAGTTGGAAGGAATCATGCATCAGAATGAGCACAAAAGATAACAGCTGGACTAGGTCCCAAAGGCCAGGCAAGAAAGTTATATCTTTATTTCATAAAGGAGAGCAGAAAGGTGTTTGTACTCTCAGCACTTAAGACTCTTCCAAGTACATCCTAAGTTCTCCACACTGTGAAGTCACTCAGTACTCAGCAAATCTAGAGGCTCACTACTGATCAAGACCTTCTTCTCACTAAGTGTCAATACCCTATTTATGCACCACTCTTACTGAGGTTACTTGCAACAAGCGTGCAAACATCTCCAAAGGCTTTTAATTATTGGCATAACCCTGGACCAGTCCTAGGCAACCAAAAGCTTTTCTCATGTATGATTCCAGATAAGTCCAATCCATCAAGCCAAGAGAGCTTCCTTTCTAGAGGAAAATTAGGCCCACCTTCCTTTCAGCATATTTCAAATTTTAACCTCTTGCTCTTTCTCTCCACTTGGAAAGTAAATAAACTAACACAAATAATATGGGGAATGATGAAAAGTGAACAAGATCCAATAAATGAAATATTCAATTGAGTCTAATTTTAAGAAATTATTTCAAAGTTATAATAGCTATAAGTGAGGAAACAATTCATGACAGAAACTGCAATTACCAAAGAAATGATCTGTTCCACAGCAGCAATTTTAGTGACATTTATAACACACAAGAAATCATGAAGCCTAATTATTTGAATTTACTGGGGCTACGGATCTTGTGTTGAAATCTAATTAACTAGATGCACCGAAACTGGCCAGCTGAAGAAATAGCAAAGTTGCTGAACCTGTGCACTGGTTTTTAAAAGCAGTTCGTGAACAGCTTCCAAACAGGCAGTGATCTGTCTTTCTTCCTCAACTGTCATTTGGGGGGAAAGAGAGAGAGAGTTAGAAAGAGACATTTCTGTATTGATCTTCAGTCCTTCACAATAGAATTTACTTCAAATCCTAAAACACATCCTCTTCCATTCCAACGATCTTTAATAGATAGACCCACAGGATAAATGGAAACTCTCTCACTACTTACCTTATAGCTCTTACACCCAAACTCTATCAGATCTTAAAGAAGTAGGTACAAATCTTGAGGTGATGAAAAAAAAATATTCCCTTTCTCCATTTCTCAATATTTTAACTGTCAAGTACTAAAGATGAAAGAAGTTCTATCATTCATGAAATATCAAATAATTACTTATTTACATATCAGTTCAAGATTCTGACTATAAAAGTTGTAAATGCTCAAAGATGAAAACAAAGAAAATGCATTAAGGTGCAAAGAACATAATTAAGACCATAACAGTCTCAATAATCATACATAAGCATGACTAATACTTTAGTGCCTTTCCTTCCACAGCATTTTACTAAGGATACATCTTATCAAAATGTAAATATCTTTTATTTACAGCTTCATCTCTCATTTTATCATTAAGAATTATATAATGCTTACATAAGGCATATTTAACGTGATTACTTTAAACAATCCCCTGTTGCTGTATTTACAGCTTGTCTGCAATTTTCAAACCCATCAATTAACTAGTTCGTATGTTGTTGTTGAGTCCTTTGAGTCAGAACCCACCTACAGCTGACCCTCAAGCAGGTTTTCAGAGACAGTAAATTGCACAAGAGTAGCCCTTTTTCCCCCCACAGAGCAGCTGGTAGACTGAAACCATGTAACTTTGTGTTGGCAGCACAATTCCTTACCACTAAGACACCAGTTCACCTGTTTAGCCCATTCAAGTGCTGTCAGACACAAGCTCCCTGTAGCAGAGTAATTGCAACTAGAACACAAAGTGAGTGCTCATATAATTAGTGGTGTTTTAATAATATTATTTACATTATTATTGCTACTGTTTGCTATAAGACATGTTGTTATTGTTGTTGTTGTTGTATGTCATCAAGTCAGAACTGACCCACAGATGACCCTCCGGGGGGTTTCAGAGGCAGTAAATCACTCAGGAGGAGCTTGCCCATCCTTTTCCCATGGAGCAGCAGATGCCTTTGGAATGGCAGCACAGCTTCTTACCACAAAGCCAGAGTGCTTGGAAGCAAAGATGGTGAAGCTTTGTCTCTCATACTTTAGGAACGTTGCCAGGAAAGTCTATTCCTTGGAGAGGAGCATTAAGTTTGTAAAGGTGGATGATCAGCAAAAGAAAGGCAGATGGTCAACCAGGTGGACTGACACAGTGACCGCAGCAATGAGCTTGAGAGGGCTGGAAATTCTGAGCATGGCACAAGATAGGGCAGAGTCCAGATCTGTTGTTCATGGAATCGCTATGGGTTGTGCTCAACTCAACGGCACCGGCACCTAACAACAAGCTACCAGAGCTCCCTAGTTCATATACATCACCCATGGCTGCATCTCTAACTCCTTAGGAAGGATTCTGAAAAAAGAAACTCGTGGGATAATATTCATTGACCTTTCATTATTCCCAATAAGACTAACCAAATTCCTTTAAATAAAATTAGACCAATTTAAGCTTCTATCAATAGAGTAAAATGTCTGCTCAAATTGAGATCTTTTCTTTCTTTCTAATAGCTTTCATATACTTTGAGTGATGGTATTGCTAATTTTGTTCCTACACATTATTTTCTTTTTCGTTTAACATATTTTGGGTATGTTTTCATTTAACATTATATTCATTTCCTTCTTAAAAGACATGACTATCTTAACAAGTGTAACAAGGTGCTACCCTGCTAACTCAAAGGCCACAGCTCTAGTTTAACTGCAACAACAGCTTCAAGGGAGTAAAATGGGCCATCTCCTTCCATGCAATTTACAGCCCTCCAAAAGCTGCTGGTGGGTCAGCAACGAGTGGGTTTTGACTTGGCAGCAATGAACAGTAGCAGTAGTTGTAGCAGTGTTGCTGTGGGCCATTGAGTCAGAAGCAGCCCATAGCTGACTCTCCAGTGGGTTTTCAGAGGCAGTAAGTCACACTGTGTGCCCATTCTTCTCTTGTGGAGCAGCTGGTGGATTCAAACCATGTGACTTTGGGATCACAGCACAGCTTCCCACCACAAGGCCACCAGTACAGAGTACATTTCTTTAAGCATGAAGGGAGGTACTGAAAGATTGAAAACTTTTTCATGCTTATTTACTATTTATGTTTCTTCTCCTTTGCAACGTTTACGTCTCTTCGCAAATTATTCCACTAGATTTAAGCATTTTTCTTTAAGATCAATAAAATTAAATAAATCAATAAAATTAAATTCTTAGTTGCATTTATTCCAAGATTTTTTAAATCAGCATTTTTTGAGATGTCTTTTTACTTGAAAAAAATGTTTCTTTTACATAGATAAATCAGTCATTTTTATATCTTTGAATTTTTTCTTCTTGTTGACTCCTCTGTTGTTGTTGTTGTTAAGTGCTGTCGCGTCGTAGATGACTCCTAGAGACCCTGTGAAAGAAAGACCTGAACACTTGTATAACTTTGATCATTTCTCCAAGTTCACAGAGTTTCCAGAGGCAAGCTATTTCAGAAGTGGATGCCACTTCTGCTTCCAAGCTTTTTTTAACTGGGGAACTCCACCAAATACACTGTCAACCATGGGTAACCCATTATTTCATTTGACACATCAGTGTCAGAGTGTTTAGCATCACAGTAACCACGAATTACCTCTGTACAGCAAATGGACAGACCAGTGCTTTATCAGAAGAATGTTCCGCGTATTAAAATCTGCCTACCTTTGGCTTGGTAGCATAACTTTCTATCCACTAGGTCAAATGAGCTCTTTCATTGTTGTTGTTAAATGCCGTCAAATCATAAGATAACTCATAGCAACCCTATGAACAAAAGACCTGAACACATGTATAACTTTCATTGTTTCTCCAAGTTCATAGTTTCTGGAGGCAATCTATTTCTTACCTATAATATTTTCTAGTTTTTACTTTTTATTATTGCCATGTTTGCATTTAACTTTTTAATGTTGTGTTGTGTATCATCCAGTCAGAACCAAACCATAGCTGACTCTCTGGCAGATTTTCAGAGGCAATTAATCATATGAGAAGAGACTGCCTGTCCTCCCACAGAGCAGCTGGTAACAAAAATTATTTTGTTAACTTATGAGAAAAGGTTCTGATCACAGCTTCCAAGAAAGATTCATCAAAAATTGTATCCCTCTCTGTAAAATACTAAACCCTCTTTTATAATAGGTTATGCTTCTGTTTCTTTCCACACTATATTCTTACATTAATAACTATACAGCCTTAATTAGCATAGATTAAGGATGTATTTTATATTTGGAAATGCAAATCTTTTTGATTATACATCCTTTTCAAAATTTTCTTGGCAATTCTAGCTAGCTTATTCTTCAAGAATTTGAGATTAATTTGACACATTTCAAAAAAAAAAAGAGAGAGAAAGAAAATCCCAACTGAGAAGTTGATTGGAATGGGGTAAAATGATAGATTATTTTAGAATGAGCTGACATCTTTATTACTCTGAGAGAAACTGGTAACTCACATCTTCATTTACTCAAGTCTTCTTTTATGGCAGTTAATTTTTATGATTTTCTTTGTATCAATTCTAGAATCTTTCTTGTTGCATTATTCCTGTTTATTTTATATATTGTTACTTCTAAGTAACAATAATAATTAACTAACAATTCCAAGCAAGGAAGGTCTGAACTTGTTTTGTTAGTACATGTTTTTGAGTCAACTATGACTCATAGTGACTATGAACAACAGATCTGAATCCTGTCCTATCCTGCGCCGTCCTCATCATCTCTGACACACTTGAGACCATTACTGCAGTCACTGTGTTAATCTACCTCATTGAAGGTCTTCCTCTCCTTCGCTTGCACTAGGAACAAATCTAAATTTCAACATCATATTGTGAAAGACACTCTTGTCTTTCCTATGCCTCACAGAGGATTCAGTGATTTTTTCCTGAAAGAACAGATGATACCCTGATGTTGGGGCAGATCTAAGTTGTCTAAATCATGTAGCAGATTCATGATTGCTTTCTCAATGAAAAATTGATCAAGTATCATCTCCCTAACAAGACCTCAATGCCACTGAGCTGGAACCAACTCATAGCTGGCTCTCCACCAGGTTTTCAGAGGCTGTAAACCACACAGGAAGAGACTGTCCAGCTTTCTAAAGCAGAGCAGCTGGTAGACCCAAACTGCCAGCCTTAGCTCGTAATTTTATTTGGAAATCTTCATTTTCTCCTTCAACTAAAAAAAATAATATTAAAATAACCATACATCTACCTCTAGTAAGAGGAGACTTGATGGCCCAACAGTTAATCATCCAGTTATTAACTGAAAGCTTGACAATTCATTCACTCAGCCAATCTGTGGGCAAAAAAACCCCCAGTGTTCTGCTTACATAAAGATTATAACACAATCCCACCCCCACCCCCGCATTCTGTTCCTTTCAACACTATATTCTTATATTAATAACCATGCAGTATTAATTAGCATAGATTAAGATTGTGTACCAATGAGGGAGTTTTTCTTTTGCTTTTCAAGGAGAGGAGCCAAGGGGGGGGGGCAGGGAGAAAAGTGCAACAATGAATGAATGGAATTCCAAAATCTCTGTAGATGTTCTTTGAAATTAATAAAAAAAAATATAACAGAAAACTCCATGGCTAGGTCTGCTCTGTTCCACAGGGTCGCTGTGAGTCAAAAACCAGCTTGACAGCACCTAACAAGTACCTCTGGTAGGACTGCCAATTTTGGTACGTTCTCTTCCCCACCTAGACCTTCCTCCTCTAATCTAAAATGCAGACTCCATCAGGTCCAGGTCTTTCCAGGGCATTTCATATCTTTGAGCAGAATGACACTAGTGTTTGGCATAGGGTCAAGAGGGTAATACTCCCTATGAAAAAACAAAACAACAATCTCTGAGTCTCTCCTTATAAATAATGACGAGTTGGTCTGAAGTATAGGAGAAAATGAAGATTTAAAAATAACTTTATTGATATTTAATTCGCATACTATGCAACTCATCCATTTTAACACGTACCATTCAATGGTTTTTATTATATTCACAGAGCTGTGCACCTATCATCATAATGAGTTTTAGAACATTTTTATTATCCAAAAGAAACCCCACACCGTTTGCAAGCTTTTTAAAGAGAAGAAAATGAAGAAGGAAGAGAAAAGTGGAGAAAGAGAGAGTAAAGGGAGTGGGTGTCTACAAGTTGGAAGGTTCTGCGCCAGTCCAGGAAGTGATGAAGGAGGCCTGGTCGAGAGCAGTGGTGACAGATAAATAGCAGATGGATTCAAGATACATTTTCAACTAATAAAACATATTTTAAAGACAGAATTACAGGAAGTGCTGATGAATTTGATATGGGAGTAAAAGACAGGAATGCTCAAACATAGCACCTTTACTGAGAGAGGGAAAGACTGAAGGAGGGAAGAAATCAAGAGTTAAGAAGTCCCTAGGAACTCCTTTAAGTAGCCCAAAGAAGATATTTAAGTGCCTCCGTAAACTCAACACTGCACTAAAAGGAAATAAATGTCTATAGTCAAGCTCTTTCTTAAAAATGTAAACTGGTTTACAGGTACCCTTCACCTTTGTAAGAAACATATTTCTTTTGAGTTCCTTTTGACTTATTTATATACCAAGTTTGCATGTGTACACACAGGTACATACTCAGAAGCACAAAGTTGTACCTCCTCAGCTGTCTGAATTCTCATCAGTATATTTAAAAAGAAAATTAAAAGTGTTTCTCAGTGAAAATAAGTCAGGACAGGCTGCTACATTTCAAAGGGAGTAGTTAAGTATACTAGACTAGGGAGACTTAAAATAACTAGGAAATAATGACTTAAATTTTCTGAGTCAAGGCTAACTAAAAGAAGCCAATGCAAAATTAAGTAAGGTGTACAAATAGTTTGGTTTTCAGGCACCTACTTAAGAGGATATTGTATTGGAAGAGATCCAAGATGGCGGCAGAGACAGCGTGGTGAGCTGCGGTAATAGCGAACCACTTAAAGCAGGGCCATTATGGCCTTCCACAGACATCGGCTTATTGATAATTGAACACTCAGACAGTTGATGACTGGCCCTCAGTGAAGATTGAAGCTTAACAACAGGAATTCAAGGATTCCCAAGGAGAAATGGGTGAGTCTCGTGGCTCCCACCCCCCAACCCCCGCCCAGAGCCCGTGCTGCCCCGAACAGCTGCTGCAGCTCCATGAGGCTTCCAAAGCCTGAACGAACGGATTCCCTCACTCAGGATGGATGCTGGCCACTGGCCCTCCTCAAGACTGGAACAGTGAAGCCACCACACTGCCGCAAGGTGGTCTTGTACTGGAGAGAATTCTTGGAGCCAGGATGGCAGCTGTGGGGGAAGCGGGTGCCTCCGGCCGCCCGCGCAAGAGGGGCCGCACACCCGCCGAACGCCTGTGCGGAGGGGTGGGGGGGGCGCGCCCCCAACGGCTGCCCGCGCTGGGGGGGCTGCGTGCCTCCTGCAGGCTTCCTGCGAAAGGGGGGGGCACACCCCACTGGCCACCTGCGTAGGAGGTGGGGGATGGGATGTATGCCCACCATCTGCAGGTTTGGGTTTCCTTGGACAGGCCAAAGAGGACGATTACCTATGCATTGGAAAGGCCAAAGAGGACAATTACCTATGCACTGGACTGACCAAAGAGGACGATTACCTATGCAATGGATTGCTAAAAGTCACTGTGAGTCTGATGACCTTAACAGTGGCAGCATGCACAAGAGGACCGACATCCTAAATGCACCACATATTTTGTTCTGTTGAATGCTTCTGCCAAAAGATGGTTAGACCTGGGGGGAATCTGTTCACAATTCTCAGGTTCCCTTTATCATATATAAAGGGGGAGGGCAGTGA
>NW_006400009.1:2789924-2807878 GCF_000299155.1 Elephantulus edwardii
ATAAAAAAAAGAGGATATTGTATTTTAGTTAAGAGTATGCACTTTGGAATTAGACACTAGTTCTACCACAAAAGCTGTGCAGTTTTTGGTAAATAATATCGTATCTCTGTGCTTCAGTTTTCTTATTTGTATAATTAAGGTACTCAGAGGGTTTGTAGGGAAAGTTTCATAAAACACAGAGAATTGATTAGTTGGAGATGGAGAGTTGGAGGGATGGTGTTGGAGAGGACACAATGAGGCCTCAACTCTTGGTAAGATGTCAGGAAGACCTGGTTTCCACTCCAAGTTTTGCACAATCTGTTTGAGAATAGGAAAGTCATTTTTTCCACTCTTACCCTGTTCACCTTCACTTATTAAAGTCTCAAAAAAGACAAAAAAACAAACCAACAAGTAAACTGAATTGCAAACTAGTCGCTGGTAAAACGTACTGACAATCTTATTTAGCACTGCAAATCTCAATGTTAATGAGCTCATACTAACAGATTCCTCAGAAGGTTTCTTAAGAGTTGAAGAGACTAGGGAAGTATTGATTGAAATTCTAGTCACAAGCAGGTAGCCCGCACAGGTCCCCTCTGCCACTCTACAGACAGAGCTACTGCACCTTCTCTGCCACAGCAAAACACTGGAGACTTGTTCACAGAAAAAAGTCAGTCAGATGGACTTCAATCTTAATTTAGAGTAAAAATGGAGAGAAAATAACAAAAACCTAGAAAAGGCAACTATAAATAGTGAAGGTTATAGAAAATGAAATAACTCAAAACAACTCAAGAAAAAATAGTACAAAATATAATCTCAAATGCAAAGAAATGTGAATTTCTGGATTTAAAGAACTTTCCAAGTACTCAGGAAAAAAATACAAAAATAAGCATATGTCAAGGCACAATAGCAAAAAATTTGAGAACACCATAGAAGATCAAATCCCACAATTAGGAAAAGAAGAGTAATATAAAAAGTAGTAAGAACTAGAAAGCCTTCGATTTCTCGAGAGCAATGCTGGACTCCACAAGATGCCAGAAATTCAGCAAAGCTAAATACAAATCAAGTATGAGGGTACATTTCTATTAATAAATGATTTCCACAGTTTTCCATTACGCACCCTTTTTCAGCACTGTTGGAGGATAAGATCCACCAAAAAGGAGTAAAGATTACGCTTCAAATTTTCTTAAATCAACTCCTACTCAAAAATCCTACACAATCACTGTGTTTAAATCTCCTGTTTCACTTATTGTGCCAATTCATTTCACTGACGGTCTACCTCCTCTTCTTTGGCCCCCAACTTTTCCAAGCCTGATGTCCTTCTCCAAGAACTGGCCCCTCCTGGAAAGAAGCCCAAACTGTGTGGGATGGACACCCTGGCTAAACTTCTTCCGAACACAGACTTCTTCGTTCTTTTTTGCAGTTCACGGTGTATTCTATATTCTTAGCCAACATCACAAGTCAGAGTCATCATGGTCTTCTTCCTTGTTCATTGTCCAACTTTCACATGCATATGAAGTCACTAAAAATGCCATGGTTTGGTTTAGGTGAATTTCATTATTATTATTATTTATTACAAAAGGAAATCCTGTGCTCTTGAGTTGACTATGACTCATAGCAACCCTATGTAAAACAGAATATAAACTAGCCCTATCCTATACTAGGTTCATAATATCAACCATGATTGGTCCTACTGTTACAGCCACTATGTCGATCCACCTTGTTGAAGTTCATCTTTTTTTGACTTATCACTTTTACAAGCATTATGTCCCTTTTCAAGGAATAACCCCTCCTGACAACATGCCCCAAATCTGTGAGATGTAGTTTCATCATCCTTGTCTCTAAGGAACATTCCAATTGTACTTCCTCCAAGGCAGACTTGTTTCTTCTTTTTACATTCCATGGAAACTCAGTGTTCTTTGCCAATCCCTCAACTCAAAAGCATCTATTCTTCTTTGTCTTCTTTAAACACTGTCAAAACTTCAGATACATAGGAAGCAATTGAAAATATCATGGCATGGATTGTCTTTAAAGTTACATCTTTGCCCTTTAGCACTTTCAAGAGGTCCTTGATAGCATGTTTCCCCAATGCAACATAGCTCTCAGTTCTTTTTTTATTCCAAATAGAAAGCATTTATGCATTCATTTCTGTGTCTGGAGTGCAAAATATAAAATATAACTACTTGTCTGCCCCACAATTCTTTGGTCTCCACTGACCCCAGATCCATAGCACCCTCAAGTCCTCAGGCTTCAAACTTGGAGCTGCTGCTGCAAAGCACCCACTCAGAGACATGGCTGTGGTCAAAGGTAGAGCACAGGGTAGAAGCCACAGCCTTGCATCCCCAGCAGCTGAGCATGCAGAGTCCATACAGGCACTCACTCTGGCTGTAGGCTGCCTTCCAGTCCACACTTCGGACAGGAGAGGGGCAGGCCCTGAACGCCCCTCTAACAGCTCGGCCTGGGCATAGCTCCACTGCAGGTGGCTGCCTAATCTGATCAGCATCTGTCCTTAAGTGGCCACTGGGAACCCCACAGGGCTAGGCTTCGGGGACTTGGGAAGGAGGATGAGGGGTGCAGCTCTCTGATGAGCCTTCATCCCACACATGGTCCATGCAGGCCTGAGCCCCTTGGTACAAGCTCTTCTTAAAGACCTCTTGGGCACTGGACTTGTGGGCCACACTGCGGCTGGGGATGCTGCCGTCTTTCAATTTCTTGACTGCTGCCACCAAGGGTATTGATTGTGGATCCAAGTAAAAGGAAATCATTAACATCTTCAATGTTTTCTCCTTCTATTGTGAGGTTGCCTACTGGCCCAACGGTGAGAATTTCTTCTGTCTTGATGTTGAGATACAATCCATATTGGAAGCTGCAGTCTTTGATCTTCTTCAGTAAATGTCAGAAGAGACTCTGAAATGTGCACCAGAACAGAAAGATACTTAAATAAAGGGAAGAAATGCTCTAGTAAGAGAGACTAACAAAAGTCTTCAAAGTAAAGTATTATAATGGAATGTACAAAGAACAAGAGTTAAAAAATAATAAGGGGAGAACATATCTGACATTGTTAAAGTTGAAAGAACAGAAAAGTAAATTCAAGCCTCGATTTTCAATACCGAAGGATTCAGGAAAGTAGAGATGGTAAAAATACAATTGACTATCTTCAAAAAAGATTTATCAACTGACAAAAGGAAGTTAAACTAGTGATAAAGATGTAGAAAATGAAGCAAGTAAAAAGATAATACAATCAACAGCAATAGAGAAAATAAGCTGTATAAGAAAGAACAGGAAATGTGGTTTGGTATATGACTCAGAAGTCCACAGACAGTGTCATAGATAAAGTACCCGAGTAATAACCAAAAGGAGGCTGGAGATTTAAGTTCACTCAAAGATTAAAAAAAAAAAAGAAAAGTCTGTTGACTTACTTCCAAAAAACCAGTCATTAACAACCTTATGGGGAACAGTTCTACTATAACATGTAAAAAAAGTAGCCATGAGTTTCTAATTGACTCAACAACAATAGCTAATACACAGCTTAGCCATGAATAATAATTATATAGGTGTCATGACACAAACAAGCTGTAGAGAACTAATCCAAAAATAGTTATGACTATTAGGATAGGGTAGATGGGAAGAAAAAAAATCAAATTCCCGTATGTCTCAGTGCTCTTACAAAAAGTTTCCCTCCCCAAGACACAGAAGTTCATGTAGGTATTTGCTTTTACTTTGCCCAGAAACTTTCTACTCTTCATTAAGAATTGTGCCTTTGAGTTGTGGTGCTGGAAAAGAGCAGTGACCATACCATGAACCGCCAAGTGAACGAAGAGAGAGAAACCAAGTTGCTCCTTGGAGGCAAAGACTTTGAAGCTCTATCTCACATACTTTGGGCATGTTGCCAGGAAGGACATCATGCTTGGAAAGGTGAAGGGACAGTGCAGGAAAGAAACACCTGGATGAGATGGACTGACAAAGTAACTGGGGTAATGGGCATAAGGGTATTGGAGGCAGTGAAACTGGCTAATGATAGAGCAGGGTTCAGAGCTATTATGCATAATGTTGTTGTTGCTAAGTGTCGTAGAGTCACAGGTAACTCATAATGACCCTATGAATGAAAGACCTGAACACTTGTGAAACTTTGTGAGACTTTCCTTGTTTCTCCAAGTTCACAGAGTTTCCAGAGGCAAGCTATTTTGGAAGTGGATGCCATTCCTGGAGTGTCACAGTGTTCAGCATCACAGCAACCTCTGAACAGCAAATAGACAGACCAGTGCTATGCTACTTAGAAGAATGTTTGACCAAAAACAATTAAAACCAGGCTTGAAGGCCACAGGTTAAAATAACTCACCTTTGGCTTAGTAGCATCGTTGTTCACTAGGCCAACTGAGCCCTCTCATTGTTGTTGTTGTTGATCAGGTAAAGATTTTGAAGCTACACCTTACATACTTTGGGAATGCTGTCAGGAGGGATCAGTCCTTGGAGGAGGACATCAGGCTTGGAAAGATGGAGGGACAGTATAGAAGGGGAAGATCCTGGATGAGATGGACTGACACAGTAATTGAGGTTAATGGGGATAGGTATGTCAGAGACAATGACACTGGCAGACTGGCTCAGAATATTGCAGGTTTCAGAGCTATTGTGCATAGGGTCACTATAAGTCACAGGCAACTGGCTGGCATATAACAACAACATATGCATAAATGAAAACAAATGGAAATTTTATTCTCTTAAAACAAATGGAAATTTTATTATCTTAAGAGACAACAATGGAAATGAAAAGGATGATTATTGTTGTTAAGTGCCGTCAAATCAAGTACAATCATAGCAACCCTATGAACAAAAGACCTAAACCCTGTTCTATAACTATGATTGCTTCTCCATGTTCATAGAGTTTCCAAAGGAATATGGTTTAGAAAGTGGATGTCACTTCTGCTTCCAAACCTCAATCAATCTGAGAGCTCCAGCAAACACTATCCAGGATGAGTACCCATTATGGTATTTGGTATACCTATGGTACAGTGTTCAGCATCACAGCAGACAGAAATTAAATTCTTGACCTTTACCATTTCTGAACAACATAGAAGATATTATCCTCCCCTGGCCCTCTCTTTAAAGGGGGCTAAATATTATGAACAATATATACATGCTTTCAGCTACATCATGGCTTACTTAGGATTTTTGTCTAGCACTAATTGGTAGCTTAGCTATGCCCTAGAACGTTCTCTCCAGGGCAAAATCTATCCTGGCTACCTCATGACACACTAAATGATCAAACAAACAAAGCTTACCAACTTAAGATGGAATTTCTGGCATGAAACAAGAGAAAATCAGAATGGGAGGAAGTGGAAAAGAATAGATGAGAGAAAGGAAACACAGAAGGAAAGTCTGCACTGCCCCCAAGAATGTGATTATCTTAAAAAAAGAAGAATGTGGTTATAAAATAGAATATGTACACCTACCTCCAGATAAATACTCTTCAACAAGAGCACAATCAACATGAACGACTATATGACTGTGATCCTCTTAAACAGGACTCTATCCAGGATTACTCCTACCACCTGCTTTCACAGACTTTCTTAAATATCCTCTTCAACTTCTTTGAGTATTGACTAGTGAGCTTAACTGCACCTTTCCTTATGAGCAATCGTGTTATAGAACTTAAAATTGAATTTTGAGTCTAAACTCTATTACAGTGAAGGGCTGATATAAATGGATAGGGTATAGCGCTTTGGTTTCCTGGAAGTTTCATTTTATTTTTTATACCCAAATCTGATTCAAGCTTTTATTATTATAATCCGTCAGTTTTATTTTTTCCCCAAAAGCAAATTCCAGGGAAAAAACAATAATCTTGTCTAATACGGAAAAAGAAAGATGAATGTCTTTTGAAAATGATGTCTATTGACTCAGATCAAGCTTAGTGAGTAAGTGAATCCTTGGGTGCAAACGAGGCACTTATTACTGCCACTCAAAGCTCAGGAGGCTTCATTTATTACATGACTGTTGAAGGGCACTAATAGTTCTTTAATAACCTGAAGAGAAAGAGTTTCCTAACATGACAACTGAGCCTCCTTCACTTGTCTGAAACTGGTTGTGCATTTGTCACAGCTATTCCTGTGATTCAGGATAGAAATAAGCATGCAAATAGAACAAAAACAAAACACCCATTTCTGTTGAGCTGATTTCAACTCACAGTACCCATACAGGACAGAGTAGAACTTCCCCACAGGGCTTCTGAAATGATTAATCCTTACAAGAGCAGATTATCTAGTTTTACTCTTACAGAACACAAGGGGATTTTGAACTGGTAACCTTTTGGTTAGCAAGTGCCACCAGGGCTCCTTGGATAGAAGTTGTTGTCACTTAGTACTTACTGTTAAGTCAAGTAGGACTCATAGCAACCACATGTATAGCAGATCTGAACCCTGTCTTACCCTGTGGCATCCTTATCATCTCCAATGTATTTGAGCCCACTGCCATACTGTTTCAATTCATCTTTTAGGATCTTCCTCTCCTTTGCTGACCTTTTCCAAGCTAGATGCCCCTTTATAAGGAATAACTGTCTTAACAGCATGTCCAAAGTATTTCTATGAAACTTCACCATCTTTGCCTCCAAGGAGCATTCTCCAAGGTCATATGCTCTCTAAGACATCTGTTTGTCCTTTTGGCAGTCCATGGAATATTCAGCATTCTTCTCCAACACCACTATCCAGATGCATCAATTCTTGCCCTGTCATCCTTACTCACTGTCCAGCTCTGAGGTGGATAGCAGGTGACTGGAATGGCCACGGTTTGAATAAGTCATACCTTAACACTGACATCACTGCTCTTCAATATTTTGGAAAAACCCTAACTGTAGACTTTCCCAATACATTTTCTGATCTTCTGACTGCTGGTACTAGGGGTGTTGACTGTGGATCTAAGCAAGATGAAATCGTAGATCATTTCAATATTTTCTCCATGTTTCATGATGTCGCCTGTTGGCCCAGTAGTGATGATTTCTGCTTTCTTGATGTTGAGATGTAATCCATATTGAAGACTACAGTCTTTGAACCTCTGTATCAAGCACCTCAGGTTCCCCTCGCTTTTAACAAGCAAGGTTGGCCATCTGCATAATGCAGGTTATTGAGGAAACTTCCTCTAGTCCTGATTCCATAAGGCAAAATCACATATTTGGTGTTGGCATATCTGAAAAGGAACCCACCCAAAATCCATTGAAAAACTGATACAATGTTCCTCAATTGTTTCATAATTTGCTTTTCTAGTTTTCTCACAAAACAGGGCCAGTCTTGGAGCACTTTTCATGGAGATAACTTAACTAGTAGTATTTAAAAAATTTAGGTAGTCACTAGGACACAAGATAGACACTGCTTTAGCTTTCACTTCTGAGTCTTTTAAAGATAAAAAGGAAATCGCTGCCCTTCCCCAACCTTTGTTTTCTCGGTTGCAAGATTAAGCAATTGAATCAGGTTTCTTCCCACTCCCAAGTCTGTGATTCCAACCTCCATCAGAGCACACTTCTTAGTAAGATAAATGGAATCAGTAGGCCTAGCCACCTAGGAGCCTTAAACCACAGATCACAGATGAGTGAGCAAATGCACATTTGCCGGACTACCAAGCATAAAGGGAGGGAATGGGAACGTGGCTAAATGGCACACCTTGTAATCAGTTCTGAGGCGCTGACCTTGGCTGCCAGTCACACAGGGCTGTCAGCTGTGTCTTATGTGCTATGGATGGCAACACCAATCCGCAATGCAAGTGGCAATAGAAAATCCATAAGCAGGAGGGCTCAAACAAAGAGATTGTTTCCATCTAACTGTCAGGACACTGACTTTTAATAGGATACTCACTCTAGGTCTCTGGGGATGATTAGTTACCTAGTCACAACTAGGCAGCCACAAAGCTCTCAGCAGAGCCAGAATATATGCTCTTGGTAAGAATGAAGAGACTCTAGAGGCACCGCTAAAGGCTGCAGGTTGTTCAACAGCACCACAAGTTCCTGAGTCTCAGAAACAGCCTCCTTTCATTTCAAAGAGGAAAGAACAAAGCACTCTCCGTGATGGGCATGGAGTATTCACTTGTTGATGTTTCTGCAGAACGTGACATATACTCAGCTAATCCCCAGTGCTCAGGTACTTCAGCTGTAAATAGAAGCCTCTGCACAGTTTCCTTAACTCTTCTGAGTCATTCAAACCTTGCTAATCCTTTGTGTCCTTCAAGGACAACCACTTTAGGGAAGGGGGGGGGAATGATCAGGTCAAGGAGACTCTGACTTTGACAAAATGCCAGTCCTACTCCGAAGTCCACCCAAAAAGGGAGACTAGCTATCAAACACAACCTGGAAAGTCAGAAAGAGTTCAGTTCAATCCTCAACTTGCCACTTTTTATCTATGAGATATTAAACAAGTTGTTAACTTCCCTGAGTACAGCTTATCCACCAAAAGATAAAGACAGTAACAGTATCATTTAGTTTACAAGGTTGTGCCAAAGAATGAAATAAAGTGAGGCATAAGAAACTCTCAAGTGCATTTCCCTGTGTGCCACAGAGATATTAAGAAGAAAGAGAGGCAGGAATGTAAATGTAAGATCCTGGTGTGTACATACACTCACACAAACGTAGGATCCTGCAAAGTCTTTTGCAACACAGCAAGACAGTTACAATCCCAATACCTTAGATCAAAGCTGATCCATTATGTGCCCTCAAAGGAGAAAAAAAGAGGCACTTGCCAACAAGAAAAAATTAAAACACAGAACTAATTATAGTAGATCCTCTTTGTCTTTTGTCCAACAGAAAATTAGTTTGTTGCTAGGCTCCTTTTCTGGCCACAATTTACAGCACAATTAAATCATTGGCATTGTTTCCCACATCCCAGTTTAAACTGCCTCCTTGTCCAATCTCCATGTGGCTTGCTCAGTGGGATCATCAGAAAAAGGAGGTCAGTGGTGCCCTTCACACTTGCAACAACAAATGTCACGTTTCCTGAATTTGGTATGTGCTCAGTTAATGAGATCCCTGTGAAGAAGAAGGGTTTTCTAAAACTGATAGCCCAATCTCTACTGAAACCACCAGTCCCATGGGGAGTTAGAAAGCGCATGTTGTTGTTCTTGTTGTTGTTGTTGCATTTGGTCGAGTCGAAATTGACCCATAGCTGACCCTCTGGTGGGTTTTCAGAGGCAGTTAATCACATGGGAGGAGACTGCCTATCCTCCTGTGGAGCAGTTGGTAGCCTCGAACCATGTGCCTTCAGAATTGCGGTGCACCTTTTTGCCACTAGGTCACCAGAGCTCCCTAGAAAGTGCATAGGATTTAAAAAGAGATATGTTTTGCATTCAGGTTAGATTGATAACCTTGTACATGTTACTTAAATCTGAGTTCATGAATCATGGTTCATGGCACCCACTTGCAAGGGTATTTTGATTTAAAGAGTGCACAAAGCTCTTGAGAATAATGCCTAACTATTCTTTGCCTTTCCATTTGTAATGACATTTACCCAACTTCCTTCATTTTCTTCCTACCACTCTCCTCCTTCTTAGTATCCTTTCTGCTTCGTCTTTCCTTACATTCTCCTTAAAAAACTAGAATTCCCTATGACTCATGATTGACTGTCTCTCCTTTTCCAGCACACTCTCCCTGGATCGTCTCTTCCACAGTGATGGTTTAAGCTAGCACTCACAGTCTTACACATCTACCCGGCCATCTCTAGCCCAGTCTTCTCTTCTGGACCACAGACCATTATTTCAAGTTCCAAACTTTCTTGATCTGACTCTGCTATGTCATAAAACATGTCTAAAACCATGTATAAAAGAAACTACAAAGCTATCTTCACCAAATCTATTCTTACTCAGTTACCTCTGAGTAAAGGGAAGGGAGCTGACTTTAAAAATGGTCAACAGCTGAATGGCTGAAAGCTAAGCATAGAGTTACATCAAGCTACAGACACACTATGCTCTGAAACAAATTGTGTTTGGAGCCCTGGCACTAAATGTAATTTTTCAAATTTCAAGATGTTACATCCAGAACAGAAAGAGCCACAATACAAGTTTGGGCTTTGCCATTCATTAATCACTTCCCTACTCAGTGCCCCAGGTTCCTCCTCAATAAAATGATGAGGTTGAAATAAAAGCTCTCAGAGATCCCTTCCAGCACTAAAATGCTACATTTTACATTAGATTATGTCTACACAGGCTCTACAATATCTCTTTGGACTTAAATATTACACCAAAAAGTGGTGTTGGGCATTTATTAGCAGTACAAATTCAAATGGTTCTATTTTACCTTTTGGAGGAATGGAAGTGCTCAGAGGTTTTTTTCCCCCATGCTGTACCTAGTATAAATTTGTTAACAGCAGAGTCACTGCAATTAAACCAAACCCAATGATGCAACTAATCAATGCAGCTGCAGAAAATGGCACAGCAATTGGGTCCCTGGGGAGTAGCTAGGTCATGAACAAACAGACCATGGATGAGACTCAGACACGAAGAGTAGAAGCCAGAGCAGAAGATAATCTTCTTTTTGGTCTCCACAGGACCCCACAGATGAGAGATATCAAAATAAATCGTGCCAAGATTCTGAGAAATTCTTAGGGGAAAAAAGCATGAGAGATGCTCAGTAGGAGAAAAATCAAAGATGTGCCAACACCAGAAATAAAAGATAAGCATAAATCAACATGGCTTAAAGGCTAAAAACAGCAATAATTTCATATAGTTTATGATAATAAATATATAATACAATATTTGCCAGTTCAATGTTTTCCATATGTACAATTTAGTGATATCAATTATATTAGTTATACTGTGCAACCAAGGATGATGACTTTATTAGATTCACATAAATAGAAATGTGTATCTTGAGGGGGAAAAAATCTGTCTTGTTGTTTTATTGCTTCATACTATGAAGTATCACTCCTCTTGCCTACAGTAGAGAAGAAGAAAATGATTATTTGGCAAAACTTTTCACCAGCAAGAGAAAAGAGCTTCAGTACTAAACAGATATCATAAAACACAGCATCACTGAGGCTGGAAGTTTCTCCCTAGCAATGGTTCCCCACCACCACCACCACTTGCTCTTTTGTACAAGAACATTCCTTGAAAATCAGGGTGGGAACCAGAAACCAATCCTTACTTTCTAAATAACATAGTGAGAGAAAGCTACTAGTAATTCAGAAATACTTCAAAATAAATTATTACATATTATGCTCAAGTAATTGGGTGCCTTAGAGTTGTGGTGCTAGAAAAGGGTAGTGAACATACCATGGACAGATGTGAAACCAGGTTATTCCTTGAAAGCAAGGATTTTGAAGCTTCATTTCACATACTTTGGGCATGTTGCCAGGAGGCACCAGTCCTTGGAGAAGAAGGACATAATGCTTGGAAGGGTAGAGGGACAATGCAGGAGAAGAAGAAAGATTCCAGATGAGATGGATTGACACAATGTCTGTGGCAAAAGGGTCAGGTGTCGATGAAGTTGAGTCAGTATAGGGCCAGGTTCAGAGCCATTGTTCATAACATCATTATGAGTTGTATTCAACAGCACATAACAACAGCCTATCAACAGCGTCTACAAATAATGACTTCATACAAATAATACAGGCATACTTGGACACACACCTGAATCACTCCATAGGTGGTACTCATCAGATAGTAGTCTGAATTTCAGAGGTGGAGATGCCTCCTTGAATTGTCCCTACTTTGTAGTTTAGTGGTAAAGAAGCTGCACTACAATCCCAAAGGCAAATGGTTCAAATCCACCAGCTGCTCTATGGGAGAAAAAGATGGGCAATCTCCTTCTCTGGGATTAACTGCTACTGAAAACCCACTGAAGGGTCAGCAATGACTTGAAAGCACACAGAACAACAACATGGTTCATAAGAGAAGTGAAAGGCTTCAGTCTATGCCAGGAACAAAATTCCCAAGTAAAGTTAATTTACCTCTCTAAGGCCAGTCAGAAACATTAACAATCCCCAGGGAATATACTATGATATAATCTGGTTCTGTATAAAAGCCCAGGGTCTCCATGCCTGGTACATTATTTGTCTAAGGTACCATCAACAGTATGGCTTAAAACAATGGAAAGTCATTCTCTGTCAGCTCTAGTGGCTAGAAGTCTGAAATCAAGATGTCATCAGGCACATGCTTTCTATAGGTATCCTGGGGGAACAACTTTCCTTGCCTCTTCCCTACTTCTGGAATCCCTGGAAATCCCTGGCATCCTTTGGCTTTTAAGTGATCACTTCAAACTCTGCCACTATGGTAATCTCTTACCTTTCTGTCTTTATATCTCTTAAGAGCAACAGTCATATTGGATTAGGTTATTATTCTACTCCAGTATGTCCTCAAGTTAACTAACTACATCTGCAAAAACTCTAGTTCCAAATAAGGTCACATTTTCAAATATTGAGGATGAGGATTACAATACGTCTTTTGGGAACACAATCCGATCCCTAATACATGATTTTCTGTAATATCCACATCAATTTCTAACAACAAGTAGGCAGGTATTAAAAAATAAACACAAGATGATCTAGTTCAATAAAAACCATATCTTGCCTTTCGTTAGTGATTCTGAAAGGCACTCAGTAAGCAAGTACAAAGGCTACTCCCTTTTTTCCAAACACCAATGGATAGAAACCTGGAAGTTTCTTCAGGTTCCCTTGAGACAGAGAATACTGAATGGATTAATTTCACTATGAAGAAGAACGTGTAGGCCTCCAAGGTCACCTTCCTCCTGGCCCCATGCTTGAGCCATTGGGGCAAGATTTAACCAACTTCTTTCCATTAGGCAAAGCTTCTATTTGGAAATCAAATGCAAGTAAGTTAACATGTGTATGAAAAGTAATCAGACAGATTTTTACATTTTACTACTAACATTTCCTTGAAATTTAAGTTTTCAAACAGATGTATACTTAAGGACATATTTTTCCTATCAATCAATTTGAACTGTTAATTTTTATTTCATTCTATGATGGATTTCAGATTTCTAAATATCATTCTGCCATTCAGAGATTTAGGAGACACTTTGTGCAAATACATCTTGCATTTGGCAACTGCTCCATTCTCTACCCTCCCTCACTATCCCTTTCTTGGGTCCGGAAGGTCTCTTATTCAGAGAAGCCCAATCCTAGAGGGGGAAGGGCTGGTGTGCAATGGGATTCTGACTTGACAATGGATTTCTGCTGGATTGTCAGCTGAAAGTTAAAAAAAGTAAGACAGCTCTCTTCATTCAGGGGCCATTTCTCTTCAACACCCCTCCAATAATGTTTCTTCCCGTAGGCCCTACTTGAAGGCATTAGAATAGTTAAAAAAGTCACAAAATGAGACATTTGGTGGCTATGTCTTCCAGGATGTTTGGGGACAAAATTTCACTGGAGTGTTTTCCAGCCTGTTCCTAGTCACAACTCACAAATATTGAGCCTATTTCCTCTCAAAAACCAGGGTCCAATAACTGTGCTGAGTGAGACAAGGAGAAGGCCAGTTTCCTTCAGTAGACCTTCAGCAGCGCCTTCTGGGCAAGAGTTGATTACACACTATGTAAAGTAAGCATGAAGTTACTGGTAATCTGTAGTAAACAGTTTCATAGGGTTTTCATTGATGTGGGTACTTACTAGATAGTCTGTGCCTGTCATGGATTATAAATTGGAAGAGGCTTTGATTCTGCTCTAAGGTAATGGAAGGTTTGGAAAGAAACAGATGGTAACCATACTTAGAAGCTGAATCTTTAATGTGATAGAAAAAAGTGAAATTTTTGCTAAAAATAAGTAGTTGTTGCTGCTGCTGTTGTTGCTGTTGTTGTCTACCATCGAGTCAGAATTGACTCTCCAGTGGGTTTTCAGAGGCAAGAGGAGAATGCCAATCATTCTCCTGTGGAGCAACTGGTGGACTCGAACCATGTGCCTTCACGATTGCAGTGCAGCTTCTTGCCATGGGCTTACTTTAATTACTGACTGATTCAACACTGCTCCTGAGCCACAGGGTCAGATATACACACAAACTAAGATTTTAACCCCAGAACATTTTCAGATTCTCTGCTCTTCCTTAAGACAGCAGTCTCTTTCCTCAGAAGGTTATTTTAACATTAGACCTGTCACAGCTTTTTCTAAAATCTTGAGCACCTTTGATTATCTGTTGTTTGGCATCCAGAAAAAGGGAGGGGATAACCTCATGGAGACACAAGAATTCTTGCTGAAGTCTCAATGTTCACACTTGTAAAATGAGGTTGTTGTTTTGTGCCCTTCAGTCACTTCTGACTCCTTTTAGAATTGTTATGTCCTATCTTGATGACTACAACTGATAGACACTATGAAGAAAAGATCCAAACCATGCTCTATCCTATACCATCCATAAAATCTCCAATATGTTCCAACCTAGTGTTACAGTCGTTGTGTCACTCCACCTTACTGAAAGTTTTCCTCTTTTTCTCTGACCTTCCCCTTTTCACAGGAAGATGTCTTTTTCCAACAACTTGCCCCTCTTGACAATATGCCCAAACTATGGGTAACAAAATTTCACTAGGCTTCCCTCAAAGGAACATACTGGTTTTACTTCCTCCAAGACATCCAAGATTTGTTTGTTCTTTGGCAGTCCGTGGACTATTTAGTAATCTTCTCCAACACCACAATTCAAAGATACCTATTCTTCTTAGGTCATCCTTGCTCACTGTCCAACTTTCAGATGCATAGGAAGCAAATGAAAAGATCTTGGTTTGGATGAGGCACATCTTAGTCTTCTTTACTCCTCAGCATGTTAGAAATATCCTTGACAGCGTGTTTTCCCAATGCAACATGTCTTGATTTCTTGACTGCTATTATCAAGGGAGCAGGATAGGTTTGCTTTGAAGAGTGCATGGTACTAGTGGAGAGAAATTCCTCTATGAAGAGGAATGTGGCATCAGGATTGGAGAAAGACTCATCCTGCTTGCTGAAACAGAGGAGGACCTGAAACACTTGCTGCAGAAGGTCCAGCACTGCAGCCTTCAATATGGATTGAAGGTCAACATCAAGAAAACAAAGATTCTTACCACTGGGCCAATTGGCAACATCATGATAGACAGTGAAGAGATTGAAATCGGTAACAGTTTTACTTTACTTCACTCCACAACCAACACTCTTGGTACCAGCAGCCGGAAAATCAGAAGATAAATTGCACTGGGAAAGTCTGCTGTCAGAGGCCTCTCTAGAGTACTGAAGAACAACAATGTCAGTCTGGAGACTAAGGTGCACCTGATCCAATCCATACTTTTTGCAATTACTTGCTATGTGTCAGAAAGCTGCACAAAGACTAGGGATGATAGAAAAATAATTGATTCCTTTGAGCTGTATGTTGGAGAAGAATATTGAATATACCAGGGACGGCTAAGAAAACAAAGAGGTTCATCCTGGAGAGGGTAAAACCAGGCTGCTCCTTAGAGGCAAGGATTCTGAATCTTCATATGACATACTTTGGGCATTTTTCAAGGAGGGACCAGTTCTTGGAGAGGGACTTCATGCTTGGGAGGGTGGAGGGACAGTGCAGGAAAGACCCTCAACGAGATGGATTGATTCAGTGACTGGAGTAATGGAGACAGATTGTCAGCGACAATAAGGTTGGCACAGGATAGAGCACGGTTCAGAGCTATTGTACATAGCATTGCTATGAGTCGCAAGTGACTCGACGACACATAACAACAATAACAGTATTTCCATGTTGTTGACTGTGGATCCAAGTAATATGAAATCATTGGCAACTTCAATCTTATCTCCATCTATTATGATGATGCTAATTGGTCTGGTGGTGAGCATTTTTGTTTTCTTGATGTTGAGATGCATTCCATATTGAAGTCTGTAGCCTTTGATCTTCTACAGAAAATGCTTCAAGTTTTCTTCACTTTCTCCAAGCAAGGTTCTATCATCTGTATAATGCAAGTTATTGAGTCCTTCAACCCTGATACCATATGCTTCTTCATATAGTCTAGCTTCTCAAATGATTTGCTCAACATACAGATTGAATAGGTATAAAGAATTGGTACAGCCCTGACATAAATATTTCCTGATTTTGAGTCATTGTGTGATCCGTTCTTCTGTTTATATAACTGCTTCTTGAGTTAGCTGTAGGTTTCATGTTGTTGTTGTTGTAATGTTCCATCCAATTGGCTATGACTCATAGTAACCCTATGTACAACAGCCCTGAAGCCAGAGCTTCTGAGCCAGTACCCCAGTTACTGTGTCAACCATATCATTTGGAGTCTTTCTCTCCTGCACTGTCCCTCCACCCTAAGCATGGTGTCCTTTTCCAAGGACCAGTCCCTCCTGGCCACATAAGCATGAGAGACAAAGCTTCAAAATTCTAGCCTCCAAGGCTAACAAGGCAGACCTCTTTGTTCTCTTAGCAGTCCATGGTATGTTCAATACTCTTTTCCTGAATCACTCAAAAGCATTAATTTTTTTTTGTCATCCTTAATCATTATCCAGCTTTCTGACGCAGAGCAAATAATTGTGAAGACCATCAACTGGATCAGGCACACCTTAGTCTCTAAACTGACATCGCTGCTTCTCAGTACTTTGGAGAGTTCCCTGACTGCAGATTTTCCCAGTGCAATTTGTCTTTTGATTTCCTGACAGCTGGTGCCAAGAGTGTTGACTGGGGAGCCAAGCAACTTCAATCTCTTCTCCATGCATAATGGTGCTGCCAACTAGCCCAGTGGTGAGAATCTTTGTCTTCTTGATAATGAGTTTCAATCCTGCAATTATGTGTTCTTGGATTCCCATTCTTCTAAATGTTAGCTATAAACTACTATTATCCATACAGTCAAATGACCATGCATAATCAATAAAATAAAACACAAGTACACATCTTTATCACATCTTTCTAGTATTCTCTGCTTTCAGTCAATATCCATCTGACATCAGCAATCATAACTGTAGTTCCACAAGCTCTTCTAAATCCAGTTTTAATTTATAGCAGTTCCCTATTGATGCATTGTTCCAACTGCTTTTTAATAATCTTTCGAAAGGTTTTACTTTCGTGTGATAATACTTAAGCTGTTCCGTAATTTCCATAGTCTATTAGATCATCTTTTTTTTAATGGATTCTGAGGCTCTGTCTAACATACTCTGGACATGTTGTGAGGAGAGACCAGTCCTTGGAGAAGGACATCATGCTTGGTAGGGTGGAGGGACAGCGCAGGAGAGGAAGGCCCTCTATGAGGTGGACTGATTCAGTGGCTTGGGTATTCAGGATGGGAGTGTCAGAGACAACGTAATTGGCACAGGACAGAGCAGACTGTAGGGCTGTTGTACATAGGGTCGCTATGAGTCGCAAGCGACTCAACGGCACATAACAACAACAACAACATTAGATCACCTTTTTTTTAATGGAAGCAAATATGCATCTCCTCCAGTTGTTTAGTCAGGTAGCCATCTTCCAAATTTGTTGGCACAAACTAGAGAGCATGTCCAGAGCTGCATCTGTTTGTTGAAATACAGAGTCTAAGTGCCTCATAGGATTCCCTAGGCTGTAATCTTTATGGAAGCAGTTAACCAATACTTTCTCCCATGGATCTGATGGTGAGTTCAAACCACTGACTTTTTGATTAGCAGTCAAGCATTAACCACTGTGACACTAGGACTTCATATTCAGCTACTCATATCTATATGACAATTAACAATCTGTAACTGCTTCTGAAAAGAAGAGCATTACCACGTGAACTGGGGAAGGGAAGAGGAAGGGTAGAGAGGAAAACACACATCTATGAATGAATGAAAACCCAACCTTTCTGTAAGCTTTTGTTAAAATCACAATAAAAATATAAAAAACAAAAGAAAGTTAAACTAAGATGCACTTTAAAAAAAGAAAGAAAATCCATAGCCACTGGTGAGAGTCAGCGCCCAGAGCCATCAGGGGCTTTAAGCTCGTTGCCCACTGCTGTGGTGTGGACAGCTGAAACCCAGGCCCTGACAGGCACCTGGGTGGGGGGGAACCCAGACTCTACTTCATGCTCTGCTGGAGAAGGAGGGGCA
>NW_006400009.1:2808776-2809735 GCF_000299155.1 Elephantulus edwardii
AATAAAAAAATTAAATAAAAAAGGGAAAAAACATAAAGAAAAGTGTTAAATAAGCTAGCCTTCATATACACTGTCCAGAAGCATGTATTAGCACAAACATAAGGAAATTTCCTTATCTTTCTCCTTCAGAATGGCTGGTGAGTCTGAGTCTGACCTTTCAGTTAACAGATCAACATCTATACTTCTTTGTCATCATGGCTCCTTATAAACATGATTATTGTTATCATGTGTCATCAAGTTGGAAATGACTCACAGCTGACCCTCCAGAGGGTCTTCAACAGCTATCAAATACACAGAGGGAGACTGTCTATCTTCCTCTCATGGAGCAGCTGGGAGATTCCACCTATATATCATCAGTTTAGCAGCACAACTCCTTATCCACTAGGCCACCAACACTCCCTTACAAACATGGTTTTGTTGTTGGGCACCATCAAGTCAGAAGCAACCCATGGCTGACCCTCAGGCAGGGTTTTAGAGGCAGTTAAATGGCATAGGAAGAGAATGCCATCCTTCTCCTGTGGAGCAGCGGGTGTGGTGGATTTGAACCACGTGCCTTCAGGATTGCAGCACAGCTTCTTGCCACTAGGCCACTCCTGCTCCCTACAAACAAGGTGACTGTTGTTGTTGTGTACAACAGAGTTGGAAGTGACCCATAGCTAACCCTCTGGTGGGTTTCCAGAGGCAGTTAGTTAACTGCACAGGAGAATGCCCATTCTCCCATGCAGCAGCTGGTGTATTAGAACTGTGTGGCTTTGGGATTGCAGTACCGTTTCTTGCCACTAGGCCACCAGTACTCCCTACAAACATGTTGTTATGTGCTGTCAAGTGGCCTGCAACTCATAGAAACACTATGTCCAACAGTCCTAAATTCTGCTCTATCTTGTGCCAATCTTATTGTCTCTGTCTGACACACCTACCCCTATTACCCCAGTTACTGAATCAATTCATCTCATCAAGGG
>NW_006400009.1:2810055-2840288 GCF_000299155.1 Elephantulus edwardii
CAAAGACTATGGCTTAGATCAGGTGCACCTTAGTCTCCAGAGTGACATCATTGTGCTTCAGTACTCTGGAGAGGTGTCTGACGGCAGATTTTCCCAATACAATAAGTCTAAATTTCCTGGCTGCTGGTGCCAAGAGTGTTGATTGTGGAGCCAAGTAAACTAGAGCTGTTTACAGTCTCAATCTCTCCACCATCTATCATGATGCCGCCAATCAGTCCAGTGGCAAGAATCTTTGTTTTCTTGATATTGCGCCTCAATCCATATTGAAGGCTGCAGTCCTTGAGTTTCTGCAGCAAGCACTTCTTCTCTTAATATAAAAGTGACCAGGGACTCTTCAAGTCATATACTTGGGGGGGGGTAAGATTTTTAGGCATGGCTGGTGCTGTTAGGTACTGTCAAGCCAACTATGACGCACAGTAACACTGTGAACAGTGTCTGAACCCTGTCCTATCCTGAACCATCCTCACCATTTCTAATAGGCTCAAGTCGTTGTGTCCATCCACCTTGTTGAGGGTCTTCCTCTCTCTTGCTGGCCCTTCCCCTTTCCAAGCATGAAGAGGACAAAAGGATAGGGGACCTTCTCAAGACTCTTGAAGACTCTTCAGCTTGAATGCTTTTTATTTAAATTTCTACTGAAGGCAAATTAGAGGACTTTATAGATTCAGCAAATACTTTTTACAAACATACCTTATATTTGATTGAGAGAATTGATCAAATTTAATAATGAGCTTGTCACAAGCAATTAGGATTGAATGAGTTCAGGTGCATTCAAATATTGTAGTGATCTTTACCTTTCTCAGCCTTCATCCTAATTCTGTGAGAGCCCACCATCAAATGCAAAGCCTGCTGTCACTCAAACGCTCCAAGGTTTGGGAGCAGAAGGTAGGCACTGCAAGGATGTAGGTGCACATGTAGATAAGCACCTCTAGCTCAGTGAAGGTTGGATTCATGGGTATGAAATACATATAGATACCTATATCCCTAAGCTTTGCAGAGCTTTACCCTGATTTCATCATCTTTAAATTCTTAATAACTAAAAAAAAAATAAAACATTGTGATTGATTCTGACTCATAATGACCCTGTGGACAGAATAAGACTCCACACCCACCGTTTCTGAGCTGTAGTCTTTAGGAAAGCAGATTGCAACTTCTTTTTTCTGTAAAATGACTGATGGGTTTGAACCACCAAGTTTTCCGTTAGCAGAGAGATGCTCAACTACTGCACCACCAGGACACCTTAAGCTTTTCTTTCTGAGAAAGGAGTTCTGTACTTTTTTTTTTGCACTGGGCCTCACAACCAATTCTCACATAATCAATTCTGATCTCGATATTTCACATGCTCCTTTTCTCCCAAGTCTACTTCCCATTCTGTTTTGGATCTTGGGAGTGTGATCCTCCCCATTACCAGGAACTGAAATCCCAGGTACCACTTCCAACTACTACACCACAGAGAAAGCTACCAAATTCCTCTATTTCCACTATGATTCTTGCATCCATGTTCTCTTCTCTGTCCATATTGTGATGTTCTAGTTCTTTCTTTCATCTGGACAATTAAAATACTTTCCCAATAGTATCCCCTCCTCATGGCCCTTTTATCACTCATCTACCCTGCTGACCTACAATAGATTATAGCATTCTTCTCATAAAAACCCCCTCAAAGTGTGAAAGATTGCATATTTCACAGTGCTCAGAAACCACTGATGACCCCTGCCTTTGTTCCAGAAGAGTCTCACCCTGCCAAGGTCAGGAAAGCCAGAGGCCAGTGCTACATCCCTTCTTCCTCCCTGATTTTTATTCTAGAATAGAACTGCATCCCTCCTTCTTATTTATATACTGTCTTTATTATACTGCACACTCCCTGAGGTCAGAATCCATGCTTGAGCCATTCTATCTCTGATTATCACAAATCCTCTTCTCACACAATGCAGAATCCCAAAAAAGTGACTCCTTACAATCTACAGTTTCAGTGTTGCCCCAAGCTCGTGTTTCAGTCTTAGCAGGGGTGAACTCAATGATATCACAGGACTTGTTTACAACACATCCAATTTTGCAGGACATCTGTCACTTTCTTCTCCTTCCTATTTCAGTGACAATAAACACAAACAGAGGAATTACATTAAGCATAAACAGGCTCTTGAAATCTACCTCAAAGTAATATGCAAGAGCTTCACTAATCCAGCTAATGTGCTTTCCCTTCAGCACCCGCTGAAATCTAGTTCTCATTTGAATATTTAACAAGCATCATCTTGGTAAACCTCTTTCCCTTTATCTATACAGAAGTTAAAAAAACCAAAAAAACAGAGTTAGCCCATTCAGACCACATTTGGTTCTGCACATACATTTTATGCTTCCATTCAAAACCTTAATCCTGTTGCAATACATTAATTCTGGTCTGTATGAAACGCTGCCAGCAGAATCTATGAATTTTTTTTAATCTATTTTTATTAGTTTCTTTCACAGAGTCTTAAAACTTTTTAGTTCTGTAAGTATGCATGAATATTCACTAGTTCTACAGATTAGGGTAATTTTTAAAATATTATTCTTTTCATTAATTAAACTATGTAATTATATTCTTTATAACTAACAAGCTTTGTTATACATAATAATAACGGAGCTCTGGTGGCCTAGGAGTAAAGATCTGAGCTGCCACTCCAAGGGCAGGTGGTTCAAATCCACCTGCTGCTCTGTAGGAGGAAGGTGGGTAATCCCTTCCCGTATGATTTACTGTCTCTGAAAACCTGCTGGAAGTTCGCCTATGAATCAGTTCCCACTTGACAGCAGGTAACAACAATATAAAGAACCTTGAAAATGTATTTTGTAAAGTAAACCTAGATCTAACCTATATTTGCAGAACATAATGTCATCACAATGTGCTGTGTGTTCTGTACCGCCACAATGAGATTCTGATTAGATGTGCTTTTCTGTCAAGAAAATATGTCTGTTGTGTAAATTCTGCTGGTTTATTGTTGCAAAGAGTACATGATCTAAAAATAAGAGCGCTTTTCCAAGTCTTTAGGAAGCTGTCGTTTTGAATGGGCGGGGCTTACTGAATCCCAGAGGTCTTGGTTATCATTTCTTCCATTTAAGTTAACTATTTCCAATTGATATTTGGGAACATCATAAAAGTGAATGTGAGTCAAGGTTTACAACACAATAGCTTGGGAAGCCTTCTCCTTTATAATTTTTTTTTTATGTTCCTAGCACAGACACCTTAATAAGTAAAGTTTTTACAATGTCTAATGAAATAATTTTCCATGAGAAAAACCACAATCTCCTGGACTTAGTTCTAGGCCAGAATAGTCCTTGTATTGTTGTTACTAACACTCTGCCCTTTTTGCTTACATAACATCCTTAGGAGAGGAACTTTTTTTTTTAATACTATACCTGTTTTCTCTATTGCATTATTAACTCAATGAGGCCCCTGCTGTTCTTAATGAATAAATACATATTCAATGGAATATTTTTTTATCTTTCTGGTGCTTGTATCAAATCAGCATAACTGTATGTATGAAGAACAAAAACCTCACTTGTTTTCGGATCATTTTCTAGGTTCTGAGTTTTAGGAAAAGGTAGAAGTTATTATGGTTTTAAAATTTATTTCTACCTTACTATGGTCCTCACTTGCATTCAAACTACAGGTAAATTATTAGAGGGTTTGGGTTTTCCTCAAATGTCCCAACTAGCTAGTTTGCTCAGCAAAATAAGGTGTGCTTCTGAAATAAAACTCAAAGCCAGAGCCCATTTGGTCCTGCCAGAAAGTGATTATGGAATTCACTGTCAACAAAAACAGCACCAGAAGCACATCTCAAACTCCCTGATCCCACTAAAAAACAGTGTAGGGAATTCAGAATGAGAAGAGGCTTCACATACACCTCTCATTAAAAATAATTGTCAATTCCCAGTGTGCTTTCTGTGATCCTCTGGGGTAGCTACAAGAAAGGAAAAATGAAAACATGAGCTCTCTCTACCAAAAACAGCTCAGAAACTCTCCCAAAGTCTAAAGACTAAAAAACCTTGAGCCCAAAATATCAAGATATTGAAGACAAAAAATGTTATTTTAGTTCAAAATAATTGCCCCAAATTTCTTATTTTTTTTTTTTTCAGTATGGCAAGACCCAGCTATAGGCATCTAGGGTTCTGACTTGAAGGAGCAAAACGTTTTATTCTATCTGAGCCTATGTTCCTATTCAAGAATAGATTTCTTATAACTCATCAGTACTATGAATAGTTCATGGTGGCATTACTGAGAAATTAATATCACCATTGGATAGATTATCTATATCATGATAGTGATACAATTTATGGGGTAGAGTGAGAAGAAGCCAGGATGGAAATGTGGGTTTTATTTTTTCATATTCTCTTTGAGGAGGAAAGATGGAGAGAGGAGAAATGAAAATTTTAACACCAATTGAAAATTCAAGTTCTTAGAATGTGATTATATGTGGATTCCTTTTACTTCTTGGGCTTCACTTCTCCAAATTAAGTTTAGTTGTTTGGGCATGTATTGATACATAAGGCCTTATGGAAAACCTCGTGATGCAGAAGTATGGCACAGCAATAGAGGACAGACAGAACAGCCCAAGCCAGCAGCTACTCAGATGCATCATGTTATCTACCCCTCTACAGCAAAGACCTGGGATACCAGTTGAAATAGATATGAGCACAATCTTGGTATTGTAAGCAACAAACTGAAAATGAATAATTAGATCAGACATCGAATGAAAAAAGAGACAGAATCCAACCAGCAAATGAGAGTTACAGATTGTAAGTGCCCTCCAATTTAACCAAGCATAATATGGTTATCCAGAGACAAAGCATACAGCATTCTCTAGTGAGCAACCCAGGAAAAAAATTCGCACAATACCTAGTAGGAGAGAGACAAACCCAAAGTGAAGCAAGCTGACATGGGACCCTCTCCCAAGCAATGATCATACCAATATTCCTAGAACTCTTGTCCAACATATACCCACATGATATCCCATAGGGCAACAGTTCTATCACACAAATTTACTTGTACTGACACTTCAATCTCTGTACAGATAGGTTCTCTTGTCTCCTGGGATAAACATGACTCCCAAAAGCTCCAGAGATACCCTGTCTTGATCTCAAGAGGATGCACTAACTGGCAACTCAGAAGAATCCCATGCTCTCATAAAAGTCAGCCCTAATCATTATCATTAAACATTGGTCTCTCAACATCAAGAAAAGAAAATACTCTCCAACTCCACTCAATCCTGTAAGGGAACATACAAGCATAGTCATAGCCAACTCAGATTTGGTGATCCAACAGACTGTGGAGCTTATCGAACAATATCATTAATATTACATGCAAGCAAAATACTGCTCAAAATCATTCAAAAATGGGTAGAATAGTACACACGATACAATCTTGCTTGCAAGTAAAGAAGACTTTAAATACTTACTGCAGAAGATCAAAGATTACAGCCTTCAATATGAATTGCAATTCAATGTCAAGAAAAATATTCTCACCACTGGAGAAATAAGCAACATCATAATAAATAAAAGATCAAAGTTGCCAAAATTTCATTTTACTCAGATCCACGTCCATGGTAACATCAGTTAAGAAATCAAAAGTCATTCTGCAGTAGAAATAATCTATTGTCAAGGACCTCTGCAGAGTGCTAAGGAGCAAGGATGTCAGTTTAAAGACTAAGGTGCATCTGATCCAAGTAATGGTATTTTAAATATGTCTGAAAGTTGGACACGAATAAAGAAGAAGAAAAACTGATGCCTTTGAGTTGAAATGTTAAGAGATAACTGAATGCCCCTTAGACTATCCAGAGAACAAACAAGTCTGTCATGCAGAAAGTACAACTGAGATATTCTTTAGAAGCGAGAATGGTGACTCTCCCTCTCACATACTTTGAGAGTTGTCAGTCCTTGGAAAAAGACTTCTGCTGACTAAGGTAAAGGGTCATGGAAAGAGAGAACGACCCTCAACAAGACGGGTTGACACAGTTATATAACAATGGACTCAAGGATGTTGAAGATTGTGAAGATGGTATAAGACAGGGCAAAGTTCAGATCTGTTGTTTACAGGGCCCCCATGAACCATGGTCTTCTCAGTTACCTGCTATACACCAGAGAGCTGGCCAATGAATAACGATGACAGAAGAAAAATTGATGCCTTTGAACTGTGGTGTTCAAAGAGTACTGAATATCCCCTGAATTGCCAAAAGAACAAATAGATGCATCTTTGAAGAAGGTATAGCCAGAGTGTCCTTGGAGGCAAAGGTAACAAAGCTTCATTTCACATACTTTGGACATGTTGCTAGGAAAGGTTATTCCTTGGAGAGGGACATAGTTTTTGGAAAGGTGGAGGGACAGCAGAGAAGAGTAAGTCTCTCAGCCAGATGGACTGACACAATGACTACAGCAATGAGTTTGAGTTTATCAGAGACTGTGAGGATGGCTGACAGTATAGGCTAGAGTTCAAATCTTTGCTCACAGGGTCACTATGAGTAGTATGTACTCAACTCCACAGCACCTAACAAGAACGTGGGTAGTGGACTTGATGACACCTAACAACAATAACAATCAAAGGAACTCTGATGCTCCAGTGGCTATGTGTTAGACTGTTAATCAAAAGGTCCACAGTTCAAACCCACCAGTTGTTCCACAGGAGAAAAATAGTCTAATCACATAAAGATTTACAGCTCTAGAAACTTTACTGGGTAGTTCTAGTCTATCTTATTGAGTCACTAAGAATTAGAAGCAACTTGAGAACAATGGGTTATCATAATAAAACTTCCCAAAACTAAAGACAAAGAAAGAATTTTGATAGCAGCTCCTGAAAAACCAAACAACATTGACGAACTGGCACCAAGAAGACTAACTTGCTGATTTCTAGTCAGAAAAGATGTAGGCAAACAGCAGTGGGATCCCATGGTAGAAAAATGCAGAAAGAAAAGAAATGCCAACCAATAATCCTGTATCTGGCAAAACTGTCTTTTACAAACAGTTTTGAAACTAGGATATTCCAAACAAAGCAGAAATTAAAAAAAAAAAATGTGAAAACCATACCAACCAGTCTTGAAGAAATACTAAAGGGAGTCATTTGGACAGCAAACCAGCAGCATGAGACAACAACTTGAGACACACTAGAGCATCATCCAATGAGCTTTCACAAAAATAAAGTAAAGCCGTAAAACTAATTACACTGAACTAGGCTGCCTAGGAAGAAGCTACAACTGTCAACCCAAAGACATGCAAGTCGAATCTATCAGCTGCTGTGTAGGAAAAAGATGAGCCATCTCCTCCCGTGTGATTTACTGCCTCCAAAAACCTGCTAGAAGGTCAACTAAAGGTTGGTTCTGACTCAAAAGTTGCTTGTTGTTATTATGCCAAATGGGGTTGCTTGTGACTCATAGCGGCCCTATATACAAGAGCCCTAAACACCGTTCTATCCTGTGTCAGCCTCACCGTCTCAAACACATTCATTCCCACCACTCCACTCACAGAATTGATCCATCTCATCAAGGGTCTTCCTCTCCTTCACCGTCCCTCCACTCCCCCAAATATGATGTCCCTCTCCAAGGACCAGTCCCTCCTTGCAACATGCCCAAAATATGTCAAACGAAGCTTCAGAATCCTTGACTCCAAGGAGCATTCCAGTTTCACCTTCTCCAGGACAAACCTGTTTGTTCTCCTAGCAGTCCATGGTATATTCCACACACTTCTCCAGCACCACAGCTCAAAAGCATCATCAATTCTCTATCATCCCTATTCATTGTCCAACTCTCCGATGCATAGCACGTAATTGCAAAGACTACAGCCCAGATCAGGCTCACCTTAGCCTGACGTCCTTGCTCCAGTACTCTTGAGAGGTCCCTCACAGCTGACTTTCCCAATGAAATTCGTCTCTTGATTTCCTGGCTGCTGGTACCAAGAGTGTTGACTGTGGAACCAAGTAAACTAAAACTGTTAACTATCTCAATCTCTTCACCATCCATACTGATACTGCCAATTGCCCCAGTGGTGAGAATCTTTGTTTTCTTGATGTTGAACTTCAGTCCATATTGAAGGCTGCAGTCCTTGACCTTTTGCAGCAAGCGCTTCAGGTCCTCCTCAGTTTCAGCGAGCAGGGTTGTCATCTGCATAACACAGGTTGCTGATGATTCTTCCACCAATCCTGATGCCACATTCCTCCTCATACAGCCCAGCGTCTCAGATGATCTGTTCTGCATACATACTGAAAAGGTATGGAGACAAAATACATCCCTGACGGACCCCTTTCTTGATTTTGAACCATCCAGTGTCTCCCTGCTCTGTTCTGATGACTGCCTCTTCGTCGAAATATAGGTTTCGCATTAGCACAATCAAATGTTCTGGGATTACTATTCTTCTCAGAGTCAGCCATAGCTTATTGTGATCCACACAGTCAAAAGCCTTTGCATAGTCAATGAAGCACAGGTAGACATTCTTCTGGTATTCTCTGCTTTCTGCCAAGATCCATCTAACATTTGCTATAATATCCCCTAGTACCACGACCTCTTCTAAATTCAGCCTGCACATATGGCAGTTCTATGTTGACATATTGTTCCAAACATTTTTGGATAATTTTCAGCAGAATACATAAAAGACAGAAATGTTACAATAAAATTAGTAATTCAAAGTAAAAAGGCAGAGAAAATGGTATAGTTATAGAACTTCTATATGGAGGTAAAGTCTAGGCAATTTCAGGGTATGAAAGATTGTCTTAAACATAAGAGGATGAAGTAGATGTGATGGTGCCCTGCTGAAGTAGAGTGAACTATGTTCCCTCAAAACATGTGTTGTATGCTAACTCCTACACCTGTGAAACTAATCTAAGGAAATGTAATGTACACACTTTACACAATTCAATACAATATAAAGGAATCAATCAACCAATCACTTACAGGTATACCAGGGTAAGGTGGACACTAAATCTAATTATGTCTGAAATACAAAAGATAAAATGAACATAGAGACACTCATACATGGGAGATGTATGCATGACCGATGTGACTTTGAGTATTATCTACAAGGCAAGTCATCAAGGAATGCCTAAGACCACCTACAAGGGAGAAATTGACACAGCCAGCTGAGACTCTAGTTTGAACTTTTAGAAATATTCCAGAAATATGAGAATATTTTAGAAATACTCCAGAAATATGAGAAAATTAACTGTTGTCCTTTCAATAGAAAAAAACAAAAACAATGATGACAGAAGATATCGCTTGGTGTATGGGGCAGGGGGAGACGAAAAAGAGTCAATGTACTCAACAATAAAGACTGTGACAATAGTGAAAATTAAGTATTCATTGGAAGAAATGGGCCTATGCTTATCTCTCTGAGTTTGATTCAGCCAAACAACTTGTATGAGGAAAAGTTGGAAGTACTGATCAAAGTCAACAGTCAGGAAGTTAAGAGTTCAAATGTCCCTGTTCCAAATGGAGTACCATCATGGTGGACTTTGAGTCAACTACAAAGACCCTAAATACCTAGAAGAGTAGAAAATGCAGATAATTCCTGAAATCCTACTTAGATGTGATACCATAATAATCACACAGAAAGCATTTAAAATAACTTTTATATGACAAGTAAACTCTGAGGCAAAAGTCACATCCCTCCCTTTTGATCTATAGGAGTGCACAGACCAAGAGATCTAAACTGCTAAATTAATAGAGTATCCTCTATAAGACTTAAAAATTATTTATCCCAGCAACACTGAGAGAAATTCACAATGATTTGATGTTTTCCATAATTCTATTTTGGCCAAGCATAATAAAGGCCCTTGAACAATTAATCACAACTGCTGAATTACAGCAATAAATTGTACATCTTCTACAATTACGAGCTGAGAATGCTGTCAAATCATATATGTGCAAAGTGGGGAGGATTTTTTGCTTTCAAACACTGAGATTTTGAAAAGTTGTCACAATAATTTGGAATACTGGCAGAAAAAGCATAAATCTATCTGTTCTATTGTTTTTATACACAAAGAAAATATGTGAGAAAATGGTTTCTTATTTCAAAATTAAATGTATCGCCAAACCAGACCTCCATTGTCTCAAAGGCTAAACCTCCACTGATGGAAAATGTTGAAATTCTCAAATCTTGTATGATGATTCACTGGGTGAGAGGCTGTGGAGAAATAAGGTCAAATCTGGAAGCTTGAATAGCCTTTGCAGCTTAACAAGATAATGTATTCCAGTTTTCCATCATAACCCTGCTTCGCTTTCATCTTCTAGAGCATCTTTCCTCCAAGAATCTAGGTATAATTATAGGTCCTACTTAGTTTTAAGGACAATAAACACATTATTTTCTCCAAATGAGATGAAGCTGAGGACAGAAGTGACTAAGAAAGTTGTTCAGGTCAAGAGTAATTCGTCAAGACATAAAGATAAAAAAAATAGATGGTTTTGTTTCCAGAGTAACACTGTAGCTTCCAAGCTGCCTGAATCAAACTAAGGTAGCTTCTCTGTGAATACCAAGCATGTCACCTAGGAGACAGGACCCATGCTGGCCTACCAAGGAGGTGAGAAGAATCACTGTTTCAAGGGGCCTGAATAAAAGCAATGACTAAAAGAGAGCCTTCAAAGAACTAATGTGACCTGAGAGAAACTGTTTATCATAGGCATGTGTATGCAGACAGTATTTGGAGGATCTGCTCTTCAAACAGGATCAGTCTTTATTGCTGGTCACCAACTGTCTTCAAGGCTAAGAATTCAAAGAGATATCATTTCTTTTTACATTCTAATGAGATTGTTCACAGCTTTAGTTTGTTTGGCTCCATAGTCAACACTCTTGGCACCAGAAGCTAGGAAATTAAAAGGAGTATTGCCATGGGAAAGTCTGCTGATAGGGACCTCTCCAAAGTACCGAAGAGTAATGGTGTCTCTCTGGAGACTAAGGTGCGTCTCATACAGGCCATGGTCTTTGCAATCACTTGTTATGCAACAGATAGCTGGACAATAAATAAGGAGGACAGAAGGATGCCTTTGAGCTGTGGTGCTGGAGAAGAGTACTGAGAGTACCATGGACTGCTAGGAAAAAAGGGTTAAACCAGGTAGTTCCTTTGAGGCAAGGATTCTGAAGCTCCATCTAACATATTTTGGACATGTTGTAAGGAGGGACCGACCGGTCCTTGGAGAGGGACGTCATACTTGGGAGGGTGGAGGGACAGCACAGCAGGGGAAGGACCTCTGGGAGATGGATTGATTCAATGACTGAGGTTATCGGGATGGGAGTGTCAGAGGCAATGCGATTGGCACAGGACAGAGTAGAGTTTAGGGCTGTTGTATAAAGGGTCACTATGAGTCGCAAGAGACTCGACGGCACATAACAACAACAACAATTTAATATATTCTATCAACCACATCAGGGGCAATACACTGAACCTAAGGAACTGTCCTTATCATCAACGGTCCTTCATCATCAATGCTCAGTTGCTCAACTGCTTCTCGTAATCCCTAGACTCTGCTGATTCAGTGTTCTGATTGTGACCGAAAGGGAAAGTATGGTTACATAGTACAAAATAATTAATAATCAATAATTCATGCTTCAAGATGTATATAGTTGCTTTTAAATCCCTTTAATATTCATTATTATTTATTTCTTCTCTACTTTAGGGAAATTGGGAAGGATAACTTCCCTCTAATTCTCCAAATATATTATATGCTCAAGAATCTCAGTAACCCCTCTCCAACATGGTGTATTTATAGCCAACCATCTAAGGATCACTCTGACTGCACCTTCACCAAGCCATAGCTGTTTGTTCTTTTGGCAGTCCGTGATGTTCAGCACTATTCTCCAACAGCGCAATTGAAAGGCATCAATGCTGTGGAAGATGGGGGGATGGCAAAGGAGAGAAAGATCATCAACCACGTAACTGACACAGGGACTGCAGCAATGATGGTGTCATAGATTGTGAGGATGGCAAAGGATAGGACAGGGTTCAGATCTGGTTTTCATAGGATCACCACGAATCGTACTCCACCCAACGGCATCTAATAACAACAGCATCTAAGGAGGTTTCTGGCCTACCAGTTTAACATACTTTTGATGTAATTACTAAATCATCAAACACATTTTAAATAATATTACAAAAGCACTGGCAGTGTAGGGGTGTTACATAGTAGGTTTTGACCAAAAAGTTTAACCATACCAGCCACTCCATGGGAGAAAGATGGGCAGTCACCTCTCATAAAGACTGACAACATCAGAAGCCCAGCAGATGGTCCCAATAACTTGGAATTTACTCAAAAGCAATGAGCTTGGTGTTCTGGCCTATCAAAATTAGAACTATTGGAAATGTTTATTAAAAACATAAGGAAGGAAGGAGGCACAAATCCCTAAAAAGTAAAATGATAGGCTGTAGTGGCCACAACATAAATATGTAAGAAAAAGCATAGTGGACTTATTGCTGTTGTTATTATTGTTGTCAGAGTGACCCTATGAACAGAAGGTCTGAGCCCTGTTCTATCCTACGCCATCCTCACATTTCTTGACACACTAGAGCCCATGGCAGCAGTCACCATGTCAGTCCACCTGATCAAGGGCAAACTCTCCACCCTTCCCAGCATCATATGCTCTCCAAGGATAAGCCCTTCCTAGCAACATGCCCAGATTATGTGAGATGTTGCCTTATCATTCTTGCCTCCAAAAAGCACTCTGGCTGCACCCTCTCCAAGACATATCAGTTTGTTATCCTGGTCATCCATGGGATGTTCAGTGCTCTTCTCAAAAACACCAGAGTCCAAAGGTGTCACTTATTTTTATGTCATCTTTATTCACTGTCCAGCTCTCAGATGCACAGTAAGTGATCAGAAAGAGTTTGGCCTTAATCCAGTGCACCCTAGTCCTCAAATGGCATCATTACTTCTCAATAAATTGGAAAGATCCCTAACTGCAGATATTCCCAATGCCATGTGTCTCCTTACTTCCTGACTGCTGTTTTCAAGGGTGTTAACTGTGGATTCAAGCAAGATGAAACTATAGACAGTTTCAATCTCCTCTCTATCCATCATGACACTACCTAGTGGTAAGACTAGCCAGTGGAAAATCCATGTAAATTTTATTTATGATATTATAATAACAGTAACGAATGTACCACTTTTATACTAGACAGTTAAACACCCACTGAAAAAAAAAATTCTCCCTTAACTCATACTAAAAAAAATTTCTCCATTAACTCATACTACCAGCTGACTATTCATCCATTAGCTTTTGCTTTAAGAGACTCTTCACTAAATATTAAATAAGTCTGTAAATGGTTAGGCACTAGTGTCTTGTAGTCTCATCACTTAGTGGTACAAGGCTTCTCACTTAACTTGGTATCCAGAAGAGAGGAAAATGAAATTTTAGAGCAATTCATTCGATAGAAAATCACTAGCTAAAATGAGGCTTCACTATCAAGAAGGAGTTTCACATATGACTGGTTCCGAGTACACACATAAGCAAGTACCTGCAGAGGATCTTATGAATTTTTCAGAAGAAGATCAAAGAGAAAATAGATATGAATGGGTTGGAGCAGAATGATATGAAGTGGAAGCAGAGCTGGCATGGATTAGAATTTAGATAAAGTCTATCCATGCAAGATGAGCCCCAGCAAAATACAATGTTCTCTGGCTTGAGACAAATGAGTAATATTGGTATGAAGAGCATGAGCAATTGTTGAACTTCAAAATTTAATGCCACTCACAGGGATTTTTAAAACCATACCAAGTATCAAGAGGCTGTTTATAGTCCGTATCATGGATTGGCAATTAATTTTAGACAAAGTTGTTGTATTTGGTTACATAGGTGGAACAATGGATATGAAAGGTGCCCATGAAGCTATGCAATTTGACATCCCTGTTTCAAGGGGACAAACAAAAAATGTGTTAGTGTTTAGTTCAGTGATTCACCTACTCTGTATGAATACCTACTATGTGTTAAACAGTGTGAAAGACACTGCAAATGCCAAGATTAAAAAGCACTCAGCCCATTCTCACAGAATTACTACATGTCTTGTACTTCAATAAGAGTGTGCTGGCTTTTCTAATTATCTCCGAGAAACAAAATGAGGAAGTTGTTCCTCAAACAAGATAAATCTCCTTCAGTTATAAACAAAGTGGGAGCTGAATGTGGAGGATTAGCCAAGGAACACGGAATGAGAAAACGCAGAAATAACTCAATTCTGTTCCAATGTTACTGAAAACAAAGAAAACAATGGTTGTCGGTATATTTCCAAGGAATACAAGGAGGCAGTTAGAAAAATGGTGAGGTGTCCTATAAAAAGAAACTGTGTTTGGGGGGTATTTTTTTCTAAACTGTGGTATCATCATTTCAGTTATGTTTCAGTCTGGATTGGACAGAATTCTTACTGAGACGTCAGAACAGTACATGTTGGAAGGAACAACTAGGACACGTCAGAAGAACTTGGCAACAGGACCACACATAAAGACATATATTTTACACAAAATATTTTAGATACACTTTATCATAATATTCAAGTATACACTGGCCAGAAAAAAAATGCTCATGAAGAAGCCACAAGCTTTGATCTTTATATCCAACGTGATTCCAAGATTAGGTTCTCCTGACCAGCCTGGAAGAATTCTGGTAGGGAAAAAGGAAACAAAGCAAGACAATATTTTACTCTGTTTGCAAAATTTCCTACAAGAAACCTACTGTTGCTGTCGTTGTTGTTGTTGTTGTTGTTGGGTGTCATCAAGTCAAGTAAGGCCCACTGTGACCCTATGTGACCCTATGAACAACATATCTGAACCCTGTTCCATCCTGTGCCATCCTCACAGTTCCTGACACATTAGAGCCAATGGCAGCAGTCACTGTATCAGTCTACCTGGTTGAGAGTCTTCCTTTCCTTCATCGACCCTCTGCCTTCCCAAGAACAATGTCCTTCTCCAAGGATTATCTCCTCCTAGCAACATGGCCGAAGCCTATGAGGCAAGGCCTCATCATCTTTCACTCCAAACAGCACTCTGGTAGCACCCTCTCTAGGCCATATTTGTTTGTTCTTTTGGCAGCCCATGGGATATTCAGTGCTCTTCTCCAACACTACAATTCAAAGGCATAAATTATTTGTCTTCTTTTTCATTATCCAGCTTTTAGATGCATAGGAAGTGATCAGAAACACTATGACCTGAATCAGATGCACCTTAGTCCTCAAACTTACATCATTACTCCTTAATAATTTGGAGACGTCCTTAACTGCAGACTTTCCCAGTTAAATATATCTCCTGATTTTCCTGATTGCTGGTACCAACTGTGGATCCAAGTATGATGAAGCTATTGACAATTTCAATCTTAGAAATATATTTATAATAAGTAATTATTTCAAGCAGAAAATTCAAAATATTGTTTCTGGAGCAGTTTCTTTGCCTCTTGAATACCTAATATTTTAAAATAAGTCATTTTTCCTCTAGGTAAAGTTTATAACCTTGATCTACAGTCAAGTTTTTAATGGTTATGTATACTAATAACCCATGTGCTGTGAAATTTGGGAAATTCTTCAAATAACTCATTTTTGCCCATCTAAATTCCCCCTGAAATAAGTATTTCCTTTCTTTGTTTTAAGCTTTTACTGTTGTTGTTGTTATGTGCTGTCAAGTCCCTTGTCGCTTGCGACTCATAGCAACCCTATATACAAGAGCCCTAAACCTGTCTATCCTGTGCCAACCTCATGGTTTCCAACACACCTACTCCCATCACCCCAATCACTGAATCGATCAATCTCATCAAGAGCCTTCCCCTCCTGCGCCGTCCCTCCACTCTCCACTCTCCCAAACATGATGTCCCTCTCCCAAGGACTAGTCCCTCCTTGCAACATGCCCAAAGTATGTTATACGAAGCTTCAGAATTTTTGACTCCAGGGAGCATTCTGGCTTCACCCTCTCCGGGACAAACCTGTTTGTTCTCCTAGAAGCCCATAGTATATTTAATACTCTTCTCCAGCACCACAGCTCAAAGGCATCAATTCTCTTTGTATCATCCCTAGTCACTGTCCAGCTCTCTGATGCATAGCACACAACTGTGCAGACTACAGCCTGGATCAGATGCACCTTAGTCTCTCCCTGGCATCATTGCTCTTCAGAACTCTTGAGAGGTCCTTGACAGCTGACTTTCCCAATGCAATTTGTCTCTTGATTTCCTGGCTGCGGGTACCGAGAGTTCTGACTGTGGAGCAAAGGAAAAGAGTCAAGTATCGTTTTTCATATTGCCTCTTGATAAAAATGGTACATGAGCTAAAGAAGTACTTGAGCACTAAGTATGAAAATATACAGGTTAGCTCTCAGCTAATATAATCTAGTAGAGAGACACTTAATAAAATAAATATTAGAATTCTATTTGTATCGTTTTACCAGCACCTAACTTGGTTGAATTTATTCAAAATTTTTACAGATAGAGAAATAAAGTCTCCAGTACTCTGGTGGCTTAGTGGTAAGGAACTGTACTGCCAACCCACAGGTATGTGGTTTGAATTCACTGGCTGCTCTGTCGGAGAAGGAAAGACAATCATCTGTGAGATTTACTGCCTCTGAAGAATGGCTGGAGTGTCGGTTCCAAACTGACAGCACACAATAATGATAAAAGAGTGCATTTCTCTTATTTCATCTGCATCTTGTCATTTCTCAGTGAGGCCCTACATGCAATTAGATGTGACTGAGAAAAGAAGTCCAGGTTAAAGGTACCATGTCAAGAATATATTGGTCACTTTATGTTGAACCAGATAGGGTTGCCTCATTCTCAAAACAAAGGAGTGTGGATGTGCCTAGTCAGTCCAGTCTACAAGAGACTAAAAGCAAGACTTACTAATGGATTCAAAAGCAAAGGAACTTTCCTAAATCATAGTGAAATCATAGTACTTAAAAAACCAATAAAAGAGACTACAGGACAGTCTCAGTTATCAGATCCAGACATCTCAAGACCAGCTTTCCTTCTCAGACAAAAAAAGTCTACCTCTGCCTCCAACTCTCAGGAATATTTGCATCAATGGTGAGGTGGTTTCAAGAGCAAGAAGTCCTTGCCCTTGACACAAAAAGTAAGGAAACTAAACTAAGTTAACTCTACTCCCTCTTTCTGAACTGTTTTTACCTGAGGAGATGCAAGTTTTCAACCTGTTCAGATAATCTTATCATCCCTGAAGATTTTATCAACATCATCAATAAGGCAAGTGTTCTGCTTTCCAGGAGTTAAGGATATATATGGGAAGAACCAAGGGAAAAATACATATCTTAGAAGACCATTACAGCCAAGCATAGCACATACCTAAGCTGTTCTGGGATATGAGAAAGATCTGTGCAAGCCAAAGGGATCAGAAGAGGCTTCTCAGAGTGGGAAACTGGAGGCAGTTAAGGCAATGGGAAAGACGTACAGATACATGAGTCCAGAAATTTAAGTAGTATTTGTTGGTGGTGTGTGCCACTGAGTCAGAACTAATTCATAGCTGACCCTCCAGTGAATTTTGAGAGGTAGTAAATCACTTGGGAGGAGACTGCCCATTCTACAGAGCACCTGATGGATTGGAAATACGTGCCTTTGGAATAGCAGTATTGCTTTTTACCACTAGACTATCAATGCAACTAAGTATAGCTAGTAGGGGAGAAGATCATTGTAGAAGAGTAAGTGATAAGGTTCTGCCAGAAAGTATGACTAGAGTGTCAAGGTTCTGAGGCTACTTTAAAAAGTAAGGATTCAATTAACTAACAATAACCTCTTAAAGTAACTCAGCAGAAACTGTTTAGGAGGGTACATGGTAGACAACTATCAAGTGTCTTGTCAGCTGTTGTGTAATGGAGAAAACTTAAGCTGAAGAAGGGGGAAACTTCTTCTTTGAAGAAGTCCAGGATACTTGGTTCTGCATCTTTAACTCTAAAGCAGATACTGCCATCCTTGCCATCCTTGTCTGCTTATAGTCATTCTCCTGACAAGGAAGGAGCATCATGACAGAAAGAGCAGAGATTGAGATTTTTAACAATTTCAGCTTGCTTGGTTCCACAGTCAACACTCATGGCGTTAGCAGTAAGGAAATCAAAAGACAAATTGTATTGGGAAAATCTGCTGTCAGTAACTCTCCAGAGTACTAAGGAGCAAGGATGTCAGTCTAGAGACTAAGGTGAGCCTGATATAGGCCATGATCCTCACAATTACTTACCATGCATCAGAGAGGTGGACAATGACCAAGAATGACAGGAAGAACTGACGTCTTTGAGTTGTGGTGCTGAAGGAGAGAAACATCATAGACTGCCAAGAGAACAAACAGGTCTGTCCTGGAGAGGGGAAAATCAGGAAAGCAGTGGTTTTAACAGTCGTGTACTTCTCTCTATTTAGTGCAGAATTATCCCTTCTCTTGCCTTATCCTCTGTTGACAGTTTTGGTTCAGACCATGGAGGGAGATGGCTTTGGGCTTGTTTACTAAACCTGAGGGTTCACAGTCTCCTGAGCCCAACACCATTACTCATTCATTAAGCGCAGTGGGCTAACTCACCCCAGGCATCTGAAACTGAGAAGGACTTGAAGCTCTTGTTGCAGAAGGTCACAGGCTGTAGTCGTCAATATGGATTGGAGCTCAACGTCAAGAAAACAAAGATTCTCACAACTGGGCCAATTGGCAGCCCCATGACAGATGGAGAAGAGATTAAGGTTGTTAACAATTACAGCTTTATTGGCTCCACAATCAACACTCTTGGCACCAGCAGTCAGGAAATCAAAAGATGATTTGCACTGGGAAAATCTGCTGTCAGGGATCTCTTCAGAGTACCGCAGTATAGAGAATAAGGTAAACCTGAGCCAGACCATGGTCTTTGCAATTACTTGTTATGCATTAGACAGCTGGACAATGACTAAGGATGACAGAAAAATTGATGCCTTTGAATTGTAGTGCTGAAAAAGAGTCATACCGTGAACATACCGTGGACCACCAAGAAAATAAACAGGGCTGTTTTAGAGAGGATGAAACCAAATTTTTCCCTGGAGGTTAGGATTTTGAAGCTCCGTTCCACATACTTCAGGCACATGGCCAGGAGAGATTGGTCCTTGGAAAAGGACATCATGCTCTGAAGGGTGGACGGACAGCACAGGAGAGGGAGACTCCAGATGAGATGGATTGATACAGTAACTGAGGCAATGGGGGTTGGTGTGTCGGAGTTAGTGAGACTGGCTTAGGACAGGGCAGGCATCAGAGCTGCTGCGCATAGGGTCTCTATAAGTTGCAGGTGACTTGACGGCACATAACAACAACAGGGCTGATGGGTAGCACAGTGGTTCCTTGTGTCTTAGTGTTCTCTGCTAGCCACTTTGCTTGCTCCCTCTGACCCTGACTTGTTTTCACCTGCACAGGGGGCTGTGTTCCAGTGCACGCCCTCCCAAGACCTACAGCCCTCCAAGCTGCACATGATGGGGACAGTGGTGGTGCCAAGAGCCCTCCTCCTGGTGAAGGAGCCTTCACTTCTCTCATGCCTTTCTTCTCAACCCTCCTCAACTCTCCACCCAGAGCCCTCTGGCAATGGTAGTCTCTCAGCAAGAGAAAAGGATTTTACTTGCCTTTCTGAACTTGAACAGTTTCAGGATATACTATTCTAGAACTCAATAAATATTTGTTAAATGAACTTATAAATCAATGTCTTAGGAGATCCATGGAACTTCCCTTCCCCAAGCATAAAATCTTTGTAGTAGTATGTGATGCTTAAGCAGGTCTTAAAAAAGACTTGAGCTACAATTTCTAGTTGTTCCTTTTAAACCATCTGCATCCTAAAAGTTGGCAGCTCAGAATCATCTTGTGTGTTCACATGAAATAGAGGGAGAGAAATGGGAAACTTTCTGAACACATGCAGTAAATGCGAAAAGAAACCTCCAAAAATATCTTCATTAATGAAATAGCTTGGCGGGCACAGTCCTTTGAGCTACTGTTGCTGGTGGTAATAAAGCTCCCAGGACTATGGAGTTAAGGGTGGGAGAGGAAGGGGCAAGACTGTTGGCATTCCACTGCAGAGAAGTAAGAGGGTCTCCTGGAAGGTTTAGGCTGTGAGTCACGACACACTACTGGGCCTGCATCTTTGTTCTGTCCGGGCCTCAGGTCTCTAATGAGGCTTTATGAAAAGCAGAGCTGCCTCTTACAAAAATTTCACCCGAATCTAGAAACTGCAAAATGCAACCACATTTCACTCACTGGTCCTAATGAGGTAGAGGAACAATAAGGGAAACCTTTAGATAGTTCAGAAACATCTCCCAGCAAACCTCTCCATGAGCTAATTATAAAAACCATCACCATTTCTGTAGCATTCGATCATTCACAGCGCGCGCTCACATCTCATCATCTCTTGTGATTCTCAAACTCTCAGTGAAGTTAGTGTTAACATCATCAGCATTTTGCTTATGAACAAATGGATTCTCAAAGAGGCCCCAGGGGCTTGCTAGAGTCCCAGATAAGAGGCAGAATGAAGACTCAAGCTAAAATCTTCCGACTCCTCCTGCTGAGAAGGATTAACTCACAGCCTGGGCCTGTCTGTACCTCTTCATGTCACCAGGTTGGAGCAAGCGTAAATCGCAGGATTCTGTGGAGTTCCATATTCAGGGACACGTGAGGCCTACACCTGGGCCATCCTTCAAATCCTTCCAGGTAATTTTATATTGTTTGGTTACTTCCTCTACTTCTTTCTACCATGGCACATTTCTCCTCAACAACCAAGATAGGGAATAACTATGAAGGGAACCACTATCTCAGAGCTTCCTGTCAAACTGGTAATCCAAGTCAAGGAATGCTCAGATGCAGCCTCCTGGGGTCAAACTCATTTTTGTGTCAGCATTAAAAAGCTCAATGGTGTATTAGTTAAAGATAAGACTCCTGACCAGGCTGCCAGACTCAGGCTACCAGCCCTGTTACTTCCTGGGCTCAAAGAAAGTTACTTAACTTCCCTCCCTTAGTCCATCATCTGAAAAATGATGACTGCTGTGGTATTGACCTCATGGGGCCACTCTGAGTTCTAAATGAAAGAATGCCTGAAAGCGTAGTGTCTAGCACAAAGCAGGGGTTTAATAAATGTTAGCTAATGCCATTAATTGGCCTTACTTCAAATCTAATGCTCCCGAAAGTTTAAGAGTCTGCAAAGGATGGCTCTCTGCTCCTCGTCGATCCAGATTGCCCTCTCTTCTTGTGCAGCCTCAGCCGCATCCCTGAGACACGATGGTGAAGGTCAGAGTAAACGGATTTGGCCGCATTGGGCGCCTGGTCACCAGGGCTGCATTTAACTCTGGCAAAGTGGAAGTTGTTGCCATCAATGATCCCTTCATTGACCTCAACTACATGGTCTATATGTTCCAATATGATTCCACCCATGGCAAGTTCAACGGCACTGTCAAGGCTGAGAATGGGAAGCTGGTCATCAATGGGAAAGCCATCACTATCTTTCAGGAGCGAGATCCTGCCAACATCAAGTGGGGTGATATGCTGGTGCTGAGTATGTTGTGGAGTCCACTGGTGTCTTCACAACCTTGGAGAAGGCTGGGGCTCACTTGAAGGGTGGTGCCAAACGGGTAATCATCTCTGCTCCTTCTGCCGATGCCCCCATGTTTGTGATGGGTGTGAACCATGAAAAGTATGACAACTCTCTCAAGATTGTCAGCAATGCCTCCTGCACCACCAACTGCTTGGCTCCCCTGGCCAAGGTCATCCATGACAACTTCAGCATTGTAGAGGGACTCATGACCACAGTCCATGCCATCACTGCCACCCAGAAGACTGTGGATGGCCCCTCTGGAAAGCTGTGGCGTGATGGCCGTGGAGCTGCCCAGAACATCATCCCTGCATCTACTGGCGCTGCCAAGGCCGTGGGCAAGGTCATCCCTGAACTGAATGGGAAACTTACTGGCATGGCTTTCCATGTCCCCACCCCCAATGTGTCAGTTGTGGACCTGACCTGCCGTCTGGAGAAAGCTGCCAAATATGATGACATCAAGAAAGTAGTAAAGCAGGCATCAGAAGGGCCCCTCAAGGGCATTCTGGGATACACTGAAGACCAGGTTGTCTCCTGTGACTTTAATAGTGACACCCACTCTTCCACCTTCGATGCTGGGGCTGGCATTGCCCTGAACGACCACTTTGTCAAACTCATTTCCTGGTATGACAATGAATTTGGCTACAGCAACCGGGTGGTCGAGCTGATGGTTCACATGGCCTCCAAAGAGTAAGATCCCCTTGGACCACCAGCCCCAGCAATAGCACTAGAAGAGAGAGAGAGACCCTCAGCTGCTGGGGAGTCCTTGCCCCAACTTGATCCTCCCACACACTGAAAATCTCACATCCTTGACACAAGTTTCCATCAAATCCCCCTGAGAAAGGAGAGGGGCTTGGCGAGCCCATCCTGTCATGTACCATCAATAAAGTACACTGTACTCAGCCAAAAAAAAAAAAAAAAAAAAAAAAGAGTCTGCAAAGGATAACGAATGAAAAGAAGCATGTATAACCATATAAGTTACAATAAAATATTTCAGAATATATTTAGGACAAATGCAAAGCTAAAAACTCACCCTTAAGAGATGGCGAAAGCTTAACTGAGTCTAGCTCAAGGCCTTTTTTGGAAGGCCCAGGAGAGGCTCACTGTTTCCTGGCTTGGAAAGGCCTGTCTCAGTACTGCGAGGGCTGACAGGTGCAGAGAGGCTTCTGGGGCCTTCCTGTCTAAAGTGGTCTCCCCGGCCACTCTATCACATCATTCTGTACTAGCTTCATTGTCCTTGTCACTATATGAAATTATTTATTCACTTGCTTAGTGTTCAATTCCTCAACTGGACTGTAAGCTGAGTGAAGAGTCTTCCTGTGCACTCCTTTAGAACTAGAATGTTGGCAAACACACAGCAAAACCAAGCCACATTCACCCACAGCAGCTTTCCACTGAGTGTCTGAGGCTGTCATCTTGCCAAGAGGAGACTACCCAGCTTTCTCCCTCAAAGCAGCCAGTGGATTTCCAGTTCTTTCACTTAGCAGCCCAACATTACATACTAAAGCACCAGGCCCCCTTCGCACACAGTAGATGCACTGATTCAGCATCTGTGGTTCAACATTGACTTGAGCCCTGAAGAATAAACAGGTGCCTTGCAGTATGTAAAAAGAAAGAAAAAAAGAAAAAAAAATACAGGCCTGAATCTCGGGGATGAAGGGACAGAACCCAGTATAACATCAGCCTACTGACCTGGGTGACCAGAAAAATGATAGTACCCCTTACAATGACAGAAAAGTAGAAGGAAGAAAAGAAAATCTAAGAATAAGAAGAGCTCGGTTTTGCCTATGTTAAGTTTGAAATTGGCTTAGGATAGAGCAGGGCTCAGAGCTGTCATACATAGAGAGGGTCACTATGAATTGGAGTCTACTCAACAGCATCTAACAACAAGTTAGAAGTGTCAAAGTAGAAGAGTCACCTAAGTTGCAATGTCACCAGATGGCTGACGAGTAATGTCTTGAACTTAGTGACTTGAACTGGAGACATGTATGCTGAATGTGAGCATATATGTGGAGATAATGACCTCTCACAAGAGATGAATAAATGGAAAGAGATCTGAGTACCAAATATGGCAAATTAGCAATATTTAAAGACTGGAAAGAAGAAGAACAGGGTGCCAACACAAAGACTGAGTTATAGATACCAGCCCATATTAGGAACCCATGAAAAAGCAATGTTATAGAAGACACAGGAAAGAAGGCGATGTCAGATACCACCAGAACCCAGGTTTCATGGATGAATGAGAAGGCAGAAAAAATACCTAGAGCATTCATTTTCACTATACTCTTCAAATTCTCCCCAAAAATTAATAGTAAGGGAATCCGTTTGTAGCCCAGCATGTAATGAGTTTGGAAGTCATCCTTCCCATACTCACAATAAGAAATTTATTAAAACAAAATCTGAAAATCAACAATCACGCCAAAAATTGAAAAGACAGGCTAATACAGAAAATCACTGCTTACTGAGAACACAAAACACTTCCTTAATGAAAATATGTAACCATTGTGCTCGCTTCAACAGCACATATACTAAAACTAGAACCATATACAGAGATTAGCATGGCCCCTGCGCAAGGATGACACACAAATCCATGAAGTGTTCCATGTTTAAAGGAAAAAATATGTAACCAATATAAGTTAGTGTAGTTCTCTAAATTTAGATTGCTGAAGAAACTATCAAATCTAACACACTTTTTAAATTCACTTGCGAGCTTACTGAGGTTCAAAAAAAAGTCTAATTTCAAAAAACATGACAGCTAGGGGGGAAATGACAGCTGGGGGAAAAGCATCCTAACAACTAAAAACGATAGGCAGAGCAAAACCTTGGATATAGAATCCAAGTTCCATACAAATTTCTTCCCATAACAACATTAAGACTCATGCGCAAACTTATACTCCTAAAAAATTGTAGGCCAATCTTTTAATGAGTCCAAAACTTGACTCATTTATCTGGAAAGGTTCTGTTGAGCTGTCATAGATTTCTATTATCAGGGGCATAGATATGCTTTCAGAATATCAAGTCGTATCTGAAGCAACATTTTTAACAGCTACACCCTCAACATAAAATTTATACTCAACACTTATTTGCAGTTTGTACATGCTTGGCTATTTGTCCATCACTCAGAATAGATCTATTTGAGTGAACAATTATGATGCAACTCCACAGTACTCAAAAAGTTGGCAAAAATCAATTCTGTTGCAGAAGACACCCAAGCACACTGGAGGACAGGAAAACAGATAATAATTGCATACCAAAAACATCTCCCACAATTTCTCAGGAAGAAAAACCATATTCTAGAATCCAGAGTTCAGAAAAAATAATTCCCAGTATATGGTCTTAGAACTTTATAACCTAATTCATATTGATCTTAAATAACATCAGTCTTTCCCTCAAAACACTTTACATTTTGTTCTGTTGCATTTTAGATCTATAGATAAATGAGAGAAAATGGAGCATAAGCTTAAAAAGCTTTATTATCGGTTTAAATATTCACAACGCCACAATCTGCAGCAGACAGATCAGAGTCATGTGGTTAAATGTGCAAACAATTACTCAATTTAATTTCATCTTGCAGAAGTAGAAACACAAGCTGTAATCACGGTGGAAACTGCTCATTTTGTTCCAAAAGCCACCATCTTTTATGCTCCTGATTAGATTTTATTCTTGGACACAAGAGGAGTGACTGGCTCAGAATTTCTCCCTAGGATTCCACACTAGGCATGCTAATTCACAAGGCATTAAGAGGGTCACACCTAAATAAGGCAACAGCTGGATTTTTCCTAAAGTGCCTCTTTCCATTTCTTAAAGAGACAGTATCCAAGCTGAGCCATATTCTCAGATGAACAGCCATAACTTCACTTGGATTGAAACCTGAGAGCCCAGAAAGTCAGGAAACCTAGTCTTTAGTTCTTTGTTGTTATGCACCTGAGTCAGAACTAATTCACAGCTGACCCTCCAGCAGGTTTTCAGAGGCAGTAAACTGCATGGGAGGAGAAGCTGGTGAATTCAAACCATGTGACTTTGGGTAGGCAGCACAACTCTTTACCCATCATGCCAAATCAGACTATCTATCAGCGCTCAGCCAACACCTTAGACAAGTAACTTAACCTCTCTTTGCCTCATTTGCCTGATTTGTTAAATGGAAATAATAACAACCTACTTTATCATTTCATTTCACATACTTGGGGCATGTTGCTAAGAGAGGCTATTCCTTAGAGAGGGCCATCATGCTTGGAAAGATGGAGGGTCAGCAAAAGAGGGTAAGACCCTCAACAAGACAGACTGACATAGTGACCGTAGTTATGGGCCCAAGTGTGTCAGAAATTATGAGGATGGCACAGGATAGGACAGGGTTCAGATTTGTTGTTTATAGAGTCTCTATGAGTCATATCTGACTCAATGGCATCTAACAACAACATATTATAATGTGAGAAATAAAGAAGAAAAAAAAAAAGAAGAGTATTCCTGTAAAGTACTTAGCAAAAGGCCTGGTATACCTTTTCACCAGCACATTAATATTTTCTAATATATAGTATGTATCAACATCAAGAAATCAAAAATTCTCAACACTGTGCCAATAGGCAACATCATGACAGATGGAGAAAATAATGAAATTATCAATGATACCATCTTACTTGATCCTAAATCAACACTCTTGGTACGAATGTAAGTCCAAGGGACATATACTGTTGTTATTGTATACCACTGAGTTAGAACCAACTCTTACCTGACCCTCCAGTGGGTTTTCAGAGGCAGTTAATTACACAGGAGGAAACTGCCCATTCTTCGCCCATGGAGCGACTGGTGGATTTTAACCACATGCCTTCAGAATTGGAGCACAGTTTCTTACTACTAGGCCACCAGAGCTCATATAGCTTTAAGAAATATGCCGTCAGGGACCTATCCAAAAGGATGAAGAGCGATGACATCAGTTTAAAGACTAGGGTGTGCCTGATTCAAGCCATGGTGTTGCTGTTGTTTGCTGCCGAGTTGGAACTAACCCATAGCTGATCCTCCAGCGGGTTTTTGGAGGCAGTTAATCATATGGGAGGAGACTGCCCTTCCTTTGCTCACAGAACAGCTGGTGGATTCAAACAATATGCCTTAGGAATTGATAGAAGATGAATCAATGTCATTGAGCTGTGGTGTTGGAAAAGAGTGCTGAATATCCCATGGACTGCCAAAAGTACAAGGCATGTCTTGGAGTAAGTACAGCCAGAGTGCTCCTTGAAGGCAAAAATGAAGAAGATCATCTCACATAATTTGGACATGTTGCTAGGAGAGACATGCTTGGAAAGGGAGAGGGTCAGTGAAGGAAAAGATTCTCAATGAGATGGGTTGACACAGTGACACAGGACAGCATTCAGATCGGGTGTTCAAACAGTCACTATGAGTCATACAACTCAATGGCACATAACAACAACAACAATCTAATACATAACAACTGTGTAATGATTATCCATGGGAACATTACAAACTACTCAAAAACTTGGCATAAAACAAGCAATTTTTTTTCAATTTTACAGTTTCTGTAGATCAGAAATCTAAGCAGAATTTAGCTCAGTGCCTCTGCTTCTAGGTTTCTGACAAGATGACAATCAAAACATCAGCTAGGGTCTCATCTGAAGGCTCACCTGACAGAGAATCCATACTAAAGTTAACTCATGTGGTTGCTGGCAGTTCAGTTCCGCTCTGGCTACTGGGCTGGGCTTTCACTCCTCATTTGGCTGGTGATCCAGAAGCCTCCCTCAACTATTAGCTGTCCACAGTCATTGTTGTCATGCACCATTGTGTTGGAATCAGCTTGTATCTGGCCCTAAAAACCAGTAGGTTTTCAGAGGTAGGAAATCTTATGGGAGAAGACTACCTATCTTTCTCCCACAGTACACCTGGTTAACTGGAATCATATGCCTTTGGTTTGGCAGTACAACTCTTTGCCCTTATCCCTAAGCCACCAGAGCCCCCAAAGGGCAGTTTACAACATAAAGCAAACAAATGAAAAATAAAGAGGGATCGTAGGAGATCAAAATCACATTCTCATTACAATCTAGTCTCATGAGTGGCATCCCATACTCACCATTCACTATTTGTTAGAAGTGAGTCAATAGGCTTAGCCCATAATTAAGATGAAAAGATGACATAGAGCATGGATATTAGGAGGTGGGAAATTTTTAGGACCATTTTGAAGGGTTTCTAATGGTGATCTGGTGATAAGGAGCTGTGCTGACAACCCAAAAGCACACGGTTCTAATCCACCAGCTACCCCACAAGAAAAAAGATGGGCAATCTCTCATCCTTGGGATTTACCTCTTTGGGATTGAAATTGTGATTTACTGCCTCTGACAACCTGCTGGAAGGTCCGCTTTAAGTTAGTCCCAACACGATGAAAACATCTTATGAAAAGTCAAGTCTTCACAATAAGACACCAATCCTTTATTAACTTTTTCCCAACAAATATTGGAGTACATATTATATGCCAAGCACCAGACAACAAATACACTGAAAAGTATATGGGGGGAAAAGTAGACATATCCCCAATCTTACGAAGTTTATAATCTAACAGTTGAAACAAGCGTTAAAAAAAACAGAACAAATAATTAAGTTACAGTTGTTATTGTTGTGAGTGTTATTGAATCAGTTCGGACTCAAAGCAACTTTTGCACAAGGGAACAAAACTCTGCTCAATCCTGTGCCGTTCTTACCAGCTCTGCTGAGCTTAAGCCCATGGTTGGTGCTACAGTATGAATTTATCTCATAGAGGATCTTTCTCTTTCCCCTAACCCTCTACTTTACCAAGCATGATGTTCTTGTCTAGGGGTTGGTCTTCTCCATCACTGGAGAACTGGACAATGAATAAGGATAACAGAAGAAATGATGCCTTTGAGTGATAGTGCTGGAGAAGAGTACTGAGTATGCTATGGCCTGCCAAGAGAACAAACAGATAAGTCTTGGAAAGGGTGAAGCCAGAGTGCTGGCTGGAGGCAAAGATGGCAGAGTTTCATCTTTCATACTTTGGACATGTAGCTAGGTGAGGCTATTCATTGGAGAGGGCATCATGCTTGGAAAGATGAGGGAGTCAGTGAAGGAGAGGAAGATCCCAATGAAATGAATTGGCATGGTGACTTCAGAAATGGGCTCTAGTGTCTCAGAGATAATAAGGATGGCATAGGATAGGTCAGGGTTCATGTTGGCTGGTCGTAGGGTCACTACGAGTCATACTTTACTTGGCACCTAACAGTAACAATAACATACCCAAAGTACTGAGACAAAGTCTCAGCATCCTCACTTGCAAGGAGCATTCTGGATGCACTTCTTCCAAGACTAATTTGTCTGGTCTTTTTACAGTCCACAGCACATTCAATACTCTTCACCCTGGTAGCATAAGAGTTGCATCTAGGGCTGTCAAACCAAAGTTCAGCACTTCTTGGAAGAAAGCTGAGGCAGTGTGTTTCCATTAAGCCTCGGAAACCTAATGGAGGGTGTCCGAGTCAGAATAACCCCACCAACAGTGTAGGAAGTAATACAAGTCCCATGCAGGGGCAGGGGGGCAATAAAAATTTAAAGAAGAATCTTACCTATTCAGAATGCAAACAAGCTTTCCCCAAGCGAAAATGAGATTGATACACACACAAATAGAGGGAAAAGGAGACAGAGGGGAATTAGCCAGGAAGAGGCTAGGATGAGGAGAGATAACAGGAGTACAGAAATAAGAGGAACAGATTATATGATGGCTCTTAAGTGGGAAGAATCCAGCACATGGTAGGACTTCACTAAATGGGGAAGTAGAGATAAAAACATCAAATAATAAATTTTAGTTGAGAATAGTACTTATTCCCAACTAAATCAAATTCTCAATATATAATTTAGGTATATTGATCCTCCATAGTTTGGTTTGACTTATAAACAAAATGCTTAGATGAAAAGAGCTAATAAAACATATTTTAGGTTCAATCTTCCAGATTTTCAGACCTCCAATATCCTCTTGGTTAGAATTCTTTTAATACTTTTTCTATGAAGTAGCAATAAGAATACACACAAAAAATACCTGAAGTCCTAGCCAAAAGAATCCAAAAGCACATCAAAAAAACAATTCATCATGACCAAGTGGAATTTATAAAAGGTGTGAAAGGATGGTTCAATGTAAGAAACATAAGAAAAAAACAATTAACATAATTCACCACATTAACAAAGCAAATAACAAGAATCAATTATATGATCTCAGCAAAAAAGGAATTTGACAAAATTCAACACCTCTTCCTGATAAAGACACTCAGCAAAATTAGAATAGAAGGGAATTTCTTTAACATAGTGAAAAGCATATATGCAAAACCAAGAGCCAGTATCATTCTCGATAGAGAAAGACTAACAGCATTTTCCTTGTGAACTGGGAGCAGGCAAGGATACCCACTGTCACCACTTCTATTCAATATTATATTGGAAGTGTTTGCTAGGGCAATATGACAAGAGGAAATAAAAGGCATCTAGATCAGAAAAGAGATGGTTAAACTGTCACTATATGCAGATGATATGATAGTATACACAGAAAACCCCAAGGAATCAACAAAAAGCCCTTAGAGCTAGTAGACCAATTTAATAGAGTGGCAGGATATAAGAGCTCTAAAAATCAGTGGGATTCCACTAGAGTAACAGAATTCAGAAAGGGAAACCAAAAAAGCAATACCATTTACAATAAATAGCCAACCACAGTTTAGATACTTGGGAGTGAATTTAACTGCTGTTGTCATTGTTTGTTGT
>NW_006400009.1:2843298-2885825 GCF_000299155.1 Elephantulus edwardii
AATGGCTTGAGAAACAGTGGTATATTCACACAATGGAATATTATGCAGCACTCAGGAACAATGCTTTTGAAAAATACTACATAACTACATAACTTGGGAGGGACTGGAAAGTATTATGCTAAGCAAACTCACTTAGTCCTAGAAGGACAAATAAGACCATAACTGTAGAAATAAAAAGATAACCAGTAAAACATGCCTGAGGACAAAGGCAGGGAAGGTGAGAGCAAAGGGCTGAGGATGGGTAGAGGAGTAATCATAACCAATCTGATGGGTAGAGAAAGGGGTGGGGAAAGGAAATAGGAAAGATATGAGGTGAAAAAAAAATGTATAGGAACTCTGTAAATAAACTGGTACAAAGTAAAAATTGTATTTAAAAAAAATATAATGTTTCTATGAAGACACATTGCCCTAACCAAAAAATCAGATTTCATTTCAATGAATTACGCTAACCCGAAAGCACTCACTGAGAACAATGGAGACTTCTTCACATTCCATTTAATTAAATGCAATCAATTTTTACATAAATAATGATGTTAAATAGTTCCAGGAGTCAAAGTGAACACAAGAATACTGATACATAGCAGGGAAAGACTGAAATACTCAAAGTAAGCAAGCTTTTGATTCTCAAGGTTAGAGAACAGAACCAGTTCAAATTCTGTTCAAAGCCCTTTCTTGCTTACTAGCAAGCTGCAGGTTCAAGTGTCAAACAATCATAAAAGGACACATTTTAATACATCTGAAATCAGATGCCTTTGCATAGGGAAAAAAAATTAGTAAGTCCTCCCTCTATTCACATTAACCTGAGCTCAGATACTTATGACAAATGGCCTACCTTGTAATCCTATTGACAAAATGACCATTTTTTCTATTGATTCTATAAAAACCCCAAGCACACTGTCAGAAGGCAATCCATACAGAATAATGCTACTAAGCTTAGGAAGTTGATAGTAGGTGTTTACTGTGCTCAAAAATTGAGTGTCAAGGGAGCTCTGATGGCCTAGTGGCAAGAAGCTTCATTGCAATCCTGAAGGCACACCATTTGGATCCACCTCTGCTGGAGAAAGAGAGAGACAATCTGCTCCTGTGCCAGTCAGATCCGATTCAACAGTACACAACAACAACAACAAACTGACTATCACCAATAAACAGCTCTGGGAAACATGTGTTCAGCCCCAGGTCCTTTAAACCTGAATACTAGGATGGATCTCCCAACATAAAAACTAAGACAAAACCAAGCAGACATGATAAAAATTTCATGTCTTCCAGGGGCAAGAAGCTGTAGTGAGATAAAATGAGGAAGAAGGGCCACCCACAAATCAAATCTGCTCAGAGGATGATGCATCACACCCACCACCACAGCTAAAGCCTATCATAAAGAGGGAATAGAGGTAGTCAAGAATGATGAACCAGAAGAAAACTACTTAATGAAGGAGTTCGTTGAGCTTTTAAAGTAGTTTTGGGAAACAGCAGGAGACTGGTAGGCCCTAAATTTAGCGTGTGTTCGCTGGCAAAAGAAGCCTCCAGCTGGAAGTTGAAAGAACTAGATTTCAGCCTCAACTAATTAACTCTTTGGCCTTTAGCAAACACCTTCAATCAATCAATTAGCAAGTAATTATTGAATAGCTACTATATGCCCAGGGCTGAGCAGAGCCACAGGATTGAGACAAAGGAGGTTAACTCACCGTTACTGCCCTCAAGGAACTTAACATTTGCATTCATGAGGGAAATAAATACAGGCAATCCCTGGAACCTGAAGCACAGAATCACATACCACACACACTTTGATGCAAACTCCCATCCCTAAAATCTATTATAGTAAAATTTTAATGGTGTTTAACAAAAATGGGTGCACCTTATAATATTATTGATGCTGTTATATACTCTGGAGTCCCATAGCTGACCCTCCAGCAAGTTTTCAGAGGCAATAAATTATATTGGAGGAGCTTGCCCATCCCCCCCTGGGTTGGCAGTGCAGCTCCTTACCAGTTTGCCACCACAGCTTTGTTTATTATTATTACTGTGTCATTATGTTAAAGATTCTGTCATATAGGAAACTGTATTATATACTAAAACAAACATTTGACTGACTTACTTTAGATATTGTACTTAATTACTTCAAATTACAAGCAAATTAGACTTAGTTAGATTTCTGAACAGATCTGTTGTAAACCAGAAATGCCTGTCTGTGATAAAACCTCAACTTTCTAGTTTTTATTACTCTGTCCTCTGAGGATTTTTGAGCAAATAGTTAAATACATGCGCTTTGAATCATTTTTCAGGTGGAAGCTTTTCAGAAATGCATATACTACCTGAGCATTCTCACAGCTTTTCGAGCAAAAACAAAATAAAACCTAGTTTTTCCAGACAGTAATAAGAACTGTGGAGTAGCTCTTAAGAAAGTGCAACCATAGTGCTCCTTAGAGGCAAGGATGGTGAAACGTCACCTCACTTACTTCGGGCATATTTTCAGGAGGAACAAGTCCTTGGAGAGAAACATCATGCTGGAAAAGGTAGGAGGTCAGTGGAAAAGAGGAAAACTCTCAACCAGACGGACAGTGGTCTTGAACTTGACAGAGATTGTGAGGATGGTACAGGATAGGCAAGGTTCACAACATAAGATCACCCAACCACAACAATGGAGTAGGGAAATGAGGGAAGTCTCATGGTCAAATAAGTTTGGGAAATAATGAAAAGTTTAAAAAGTTTCTTTACTGAAGGACTTTTAAAAGTCTTTTTAAAATTTTTTAAAGAGTCTTTAAAAAAAATTGTATCTTCCTCCACATGATGAAGGGCACTTATAAAAAATATCTATAGCTAATGTCATACTCAATGGAGAAAGTCTAAAAGCTAACTAAGGATGCCTGCTTTTACTATTGCTGTTCAACACTGTACTGGACGTTTAAACCAGAGTAGTCAGGCAAGGTAAGAAGTGGGGTGGGGAAGAGGGAAAGAAATACAAATTGGAAAGGAAGATGTAAAATTGTCTGTTTGCAGACACTATGATTCTATGTATACAAAATGCCAAATAATTCATGAGAAAGCTACTAGATCTAATACATGAGTTCAGTAAAGCGCAAGATCACAGCACAAAAACAGCTGTTTCTATATACACCAGCACTGAGTAATCCTATTTACAATGCTGTTGTTATGTGCCGTCGAATTGCCTGCAGCCCACAGCGACCCTGTGTACAGCAACTCTGAACCCTATGCTGTCCTGAGTCAGTCTCACTAATTCCGACACACCAACCCCCATAGCCCTAGTCACTGTGTCAACCTATTGATTTAGACTAGCCTCTAAAATAATAATATACTAAGAAATAAATTTAAACAGGGAGGTTAAAAATATGTATACTAAAAACTAAAAAACAAAGCTGAAAGAAATTAAAGAAGATCTAAATAGTAAGATATTCTGTGTTCACGGATTGGAAGACTTAATATTATTAAGATTTCAGTACTATGCAAAATGATCAAGAGATTCAATGCAATCCTTATCAAAATTCCAATACCAGTTTGCGTAGAAATGGAAAAGGCAATCTTCAAATTCATGTGAAATTGCAAGGGTCCCAAACACCCAAACAATCTTGAAAAACATATTAATAGTAAGACTCACACTTACCAGTTTCAAAGTTTAACATGAAATGATAGTAATGAATCTTGGTATTGGTATAAGGTTAGACAACTACTTCAATGGAAACAAATTTAGAATTAATAAATAAACCTGCCTATCTATGGCCCATTTAGACAAGACTGCCAAGAATACTAAATGTGGGGAATTAAGTTATTTAATAAAGGAGACTGGACAACAAGAATTCCTCCATATGCTAAAGAAAGAAGTTTGGAAAATGCCTCAGATCCCATATGAAAATTAAGTCAAAATGGAACAATGATAAACCCTCATAACTCTAAAGGAAAAGAGAGGGGCAAAACTTCAAGACTTTGTTTTTATAATGGATTCATAAATATGACACAAAAAGTTTGGGCACAAAAGAAAAAACAGCTAAGTTGGACTCTATCAAATTGAAAAATCTGTGTATCAATGAAATTTATCAACAAAGAGACAACTTTTAATGAAAGAATCGGGTACCATATTAGCTGATAAGGGCTTAATATTCAATATATGTGAGGAACTCCTATAACTAAACAAAAACAAATCACCCCGTTTACAAATGGCAAAGGACTTGGATAGACACTTCTGCAAAAAAGATACACCAAGAGTCAACAACATATGCAAAGAAACTCAGTATTGTTAGTCTTTAGGGAAATGGAAATAAAAACTGCAATGGGACACTTCACACCTACTAGAACAGCTATGTCAAGAACCATAGAGGACATTACACTGAATGAAATGAGCCAGTCACTAAAGGAAAACTACTGTATAAGACCACTATTATAAAAAGGCTTACACGCAGCATTGGTTCTGGGTTCCTGATACCTGGGATAAAAGAACCCATGGTATTGAAGAAAGAAGTCCAAGATGCACTAAAAGCATTGGTGAAATACAAGGTTTCAGGAATTTATGAGATACTAACTGAGATGTTAACAAACCCACGTCAAGACTGAAAAGAGCTTTATTTGTTTATGTCGTGAGATTTGGAGAATTGTTTTCTAGTTAGTAGACTGGAAGAAATTTGTATTTGTGCCCATTCCAAAGGAAGGTGATCCAACAGAATATGGCATTATCACTAAAAAAAATTAATATCACATACAAGTAAAATTTTACCCAAGATAATTTTAAAAATGCTTGTAGCGTTACATCAACAGGGAACTGAAAATCATTCCAGCTGGATTCAGAGGTAGACATACAATCATCATTATCATCGCTGATGTCAGGTGTATCTCAAGTGAAAGCAAAGATACTAGATATACTAGAAAGGTGTTTGTTTTCTTGACTATGCAAAGACAATCAACCATATGAACCATAAAAAATTATGGATAATGTTGCAAAGAATGGGAATTCCAGAATGCTGAATTGCACTCATGTGTAACCTATACATAAACCATTCATTCAAACAAAACAAGGGAAAACTAACAACATGGTTTAAAATCAGGAAAAGTGTGTCAGGGTTGTGTAATCATATGAATTCAATCTGAGAAAATAAGCTGAGAAGTTGTCCTTTAGGAAAAAGAATGCAGTATCATAATCAGAAAAAAAGATTCATTAATAACCAGCCTTACACAGACAATATAAACAGTCTCATGGCACCTTCTGTGGCACTTTTGTAACTAATGCATGAATTTCTTTGTGTCCTTGCAATACACCCCACAAGAAGAGTTTTCATGTCTCCCTGAAAACATTGAGAGTGTAGGCTTTCAATTTTTTTCTGACAGACCAATAAAAAAGGGTAAAGAACAAATGCAATGTATTGTTATGAAGAGAAGTCAGATGAGCTGGGCCAGCCAGGTCCTCCTGAGATAAGAGCTAGGCTTTTTTGTTTTCCCCAGAGGTATAGTGTGGGAGGCACGGTTATCCCCTTGCTATAATGGTAATATCAGTAAGAAAATCAAACCTGAGTAGAGGAAGAAAAAAGGCCACAAGCACATCTGAAAAAATCTCCTACAATGTTGGCCACTGAGTATGAAGTCGTCAATACTCCACAGGCCCTGACAGGATGTCACCCATCTTCCAATCCAATCTGCTAGCTCATATTCCCCAAGAGCCAAACACTCTTGAGTTCATGGAGATTACTTTGGAAGAACCAGGCCCGGCAGAAAGAGAGTTAACTTTTTTTTAAAATAACACTTCCAACAAGGAACAAGGAAAAAAAAAAAAAAGAAAGAATCTTGTTTTCCCTCCCTGATAGCTTTTTTAAAAACTGTTTTTTCTCATCATTAATTTTAATGAAATTTACAGAGACTTTGGATTTCCTTTCATTCCTTGTTGCACTTTCCCCCCTGCCCACCTCCCCTCCCCGCCCCAGTTCGCTCTTCTCTTTGAAAAGTAAAAGAAAAAATTATTTCAGTGTTATACAATCTGTTCCCCCAAGTCTGCTCCACTATGTAGCCTTCGTTCTGGACTCCAGTCATGACAATAATATCTAATCATATATCCCTTTTATTTAAACAGTTCTCTCCCTCATCTGTTTCAATGTAGTATGCATAATTTATCCCAAACCTGATGTCAGTCCTGTTTTACAACAGTGGCACTATGCAGTATTTGTCCCTTTGTGACTGAGATATTTCACTCAGCATAATGTCCTCCAGCGTCACCCAGTTTGTATACTATTTCATGGTTTTCAAATGCAGCATAGTATTCCATTGTGTGAATATACCACAGCTTCTCTATCCATTTGTTGATGGGCACTTAGATTGTTTCCAACTCTTTGCTATTGTGAACAAAGTCGTGATAAACATGGATGTGCATATATCTACTTGGGTGGTGGTTATGGTTTCCTTGGGGTATATTCTCAATAGTGGAATTGCTGGGTCAAATGGTATTTCTACTTGTAACTTTTTGAGAAAGTGCCAACCAGTTTCTCCTCAGGAGAGGGATGGGCAATCCCCTCTTGTGCAGTTAACTGCCTCTGAAATCTTGCTGGAAGTCAGCTGTGGGTAAGGTCCAATTCCACAGTACACAACAACAGTAATACCTAAAGCTTCCTGGAACACTGATGAGATTTCTCAAGGTTCACATAAAGCCATGTACCCTAAAAGCAAAACATATGGGTCTCTGGAGACAGTTTACACCTAAATCTGAATTTGGCTAAGATTGCCTGTCCTTTGGGCAACTATATAGACCTCTGTTCCTTCATTTGTAAAGTTGGGCTAAAATTTGTTCTGGGTTGTGAACAGTGTATGAGATCACTGCACCGGGTATGCAAACCACCACGGGGCATGTACTCAAAGCTCTGGTGACACAGTCCACTGGGAGCTATGCTGGTAACCCAATACAGCAGCTCTCTGGCAGTCAGAGTCCACCAGTCACTCAGTGCAAGAAAGATGGGAATCTACTCCCCTGCAATTTATAGCCCTCTCGAAAATCTGATGGAAGGCCAGCTCTGAGTGGATTCCAACTCAAAGGCAGTGAGTTTGAGTTTGTGTTAGTTAAATGCCATCAAATCAGGCCCACCTACAGCAACCTTACCTATACCAGGATAAAATGTTACCCAGTTCTGCACCATTCTCACAGTCACTGGATATGTGAGTCTATCACGTAGCCACTGTCAATTCAACTCACTGAAGGTCTTCTTCCCCTTTCTCTCTGACTCTGCTTAAACAAGCATGAGGTTGTTCTCCAAGGAAACGTTCAAAGGAAGTAAGATAAAATCTCATCATCCTTGTTTTAGGAAACATCAGCTGTTTTTACTCAACATCTCCGCTAACCGGTCTGCTTTGCAAAAAGGCTTAATTGTGCTTAACTTTCCAACCCAAGCTCAGGTCCCCACAGCCACAGAAGGTAATGCTGAGCTGATTTATTCCACTGGCATATGTTTAATGAATTAAAAAGTACATTTCACATAATTAAATTGGCAGATTTTACTACTCTAGCCACCAAATTATAATGCTCTTCAAAGTCAAACTACTTGTATACTCTCTTAATTTTCCACTTAATATCAGTGAGGGCCTGACAATTCCCTCATCTACATAAATGGAGATAATAATAGCAGAGAATTCATTAAGTTGTTGTAAAGATTAAATGTAAACATATGCGAAGCACTAAAAAAAAACCTGAAAAACAAAAATAAATCAAACAAACCAGCTGCTGTAAGCTAATGCCAACTCGTCGTGATTCCATGGGGTTTTCACTGCTTTCACCTTTCAGAAACAGATCGCTAGGGCTTTCTTTTTAGGCCCATTTGAGTAGATTCAAACTGCTGAGAATATTGAATGCACCACAGACTACCAGAAGAGCAAACACACCCGTCTTGGAAGAAGTGAAACCAGAGTGTTCCTTAGAAATAAGGATGCTACTTCATCCTTCATACTTTGGGCATGTTATCAGGAGGGGCTGATCCCTGGAGAAGGACGCCTGGCATATAAAAGTAGGGAGTCAGAAAAAGAGAAGAGCGTCAATCAAATGGACTGACACAATGACTATAACAGGCTCCAGCCCCACAGACATTGTGAGGAGTGTGCAGGACTGTTCAGGATTTCATCTTGCTGTGCATGGGGGAGCTAGAAATCGGAGCCAACTCAACGGTACCTCATGGTCAAGCTCTCCTGATGTAGTAAATTCCCAATCAGTAGTAGCAGTTATTGCTGTGATTGTGGCTTTATTTTCTAGAATCAGAAACATCTACCATCACTGCTTCTGCTGGCATAGTACGGCTAGCAAAGGTAAATAGTAACTATAGAGTTTTTGTGACCATAATATGAAAATTCTTGGGCATATCATGGGACACACCCTCCTGGTGAAAGCTGGGTGCCAACAGTCAGCATATCAGACCCACAGCAAAGTCTGGGCAAACCCAGAAAGTTAGGGGGGCCCAGTAGCTAAGAAAAGGAACATCTCTTTAGAGCAGGAGGGGCCAGAGAACTCTCTCCACCTCTCAGCAGGGAAATAAGAGGCTAAGAACAAGGTGATCAGGAAACTCTGCAGCCTTAACAATCAGCAAAGAAGGTAATCACACATCCACAGGACCTGAGGGCACAGAAAATAACAGAGTAGTGTGATTTAGCGCAGTCAGACGGGGCAGAAGAGGAGAAGAAAGCAGCTGACAAGAGCGAGAAGCAGACAGCCGAGAGTGATGCAAGATCCACTGAGTCACACTGAAGGAGTTCACACGCAGAGCAGCTCTGAGGACTCAATGCTATGACTTCATGGGAGAATATGTCACTGAGGAATCGGTTTCAAGAGACCTGTCAGTGCAGTGTGTTACGAACAAGGATTCTTCAGGAATGGTTTGCTTCTGAGGCTGTAACTCACCAGAGGCAGAATCCCCAACAAGGCAAGAGATAGTTCAATCATATTGTCTTTCCTTTCTACAAGCCCATACCACCATCATATGTAGGTGGAAAGATGTTCTAGGAGAACAAGTAGGTGACAACAGAAGAACAGAAGTAGGTGACAACAGAAAAGAAATATTAATGTCTCAAGGATACAAAAAATTCTCACTGAGAATAAATACTTCACTGTGACCTCATGTTTCACCGTCAAGGAAAAAAATCCAAAATATAATTACCAAGCTGTTCACAAGGCTTGGAGGAAACAGACACATCTTGTTAGTGGGGGTATTAAACGGAGCATCCCATGAGAGGTGAATGTAATCTGGTAACATCTATGTATATACCTGCTTGCTGAAACTGAAGAGGACCTGAAGCGCTTGCTACAGAAGATCAAGGGCTGCAGGCTTCAATATGGATTGAAGTTCAACAGCAAAAAAACAAAGATCTCACCACGGGGCCAATTGTTATGGATGGTGAAGAGATTGTAACAATTTTAATTTGCTTGGCTCCACAATCAACACTCTTGGTACCAGCAGCCAGGAAATCAAGAGATGAATTGCATTGGGAAAGTCAGCTGTCAGGGACTTCTCCAGAGTACTAAAGAGCAAGATGTCAGTCTGGAAACTTAGGTGTGCCTGATCTAGGCCATAGTCTTCGCAACTGCTTGCTATGAGTCATCAGAGAGCTGGACAGTGACTAGGGATGATAGAAAGAGAACTGATGCCTTTGAGCTGTGGTGCTGGAGGTTGGTCCTAGAATGAAACCAGGCTACTCCTTGGAGGCAAGGATCCTGAGGTTTCATCTGACACACTTTAGACATGTTGCAAGGAGGGACCAGTCCTTGGAAAGGGACCTTATGTTTGGGAGGGTGGAGGGACAGAACAGGAGAGGGAGACCCTCGATGAGATGGATTGATTCAGTATCTGGGGTAATGAGGGTAGGTGTGTCGGAGACAGTGAGGTTGGCACAGGATAAAGCAGGGTTTAGGGCTGCTGTACATAGGGTTGCTAAGAGTCACAAGGGACTCAACAGCACATAACAACAACAACAACAATGTACATACCTTTTGACTAAACAAATCTACAACTAAAATAAGGCCTATAGACACAGTTGCGTGTGAGTGAAATGTTATTCACTGCAGCATTGCTTTTTAATAATAAGCATAGGAAACAACCTTAACCCAAATTTCCACCAACAACCTTAACCCAAATTTCCACCAATAGGTAAATAAATTGAAGTATATCTTGATAATGAAATACTATGCAATTTTATAAACCATTAAAAAACCACACAAAATATATGAAAAGATGCTCCTCTTCACTCATAATGAATATTAATAAAACCTATATGGTCTGCAAAAAGAACAAACAAGTCTTTCTTGGAGAAAGTATAACCAAGGTGCTTCTTAGAAGCAAGGGTGTTGAAACATTGTCTCCCATATTTCCAGGAGGGACCAGTCCTTGGAAAAAGGCACCATGCTGGGAAAAGGCAGAGTTTCAGAGAAAGTGAGGATGATCATCAACAATGTGCACTGACATTGTCAGTGACTGACAATGGGCTCAGACAGAGATACTATTGATGCTGCTGGACAATGCAGGGCTCAGATCTGTTGTTCATCTGGGGTTGCTGAGAGCTGTGGTCAACTCAACAGCACCTAACAGCAACAACATGGCCATCAAGTCCATTCCAGCTCATGGTGACCCTCTATCAGTTTTCAAGGCTGAAATCTTTCATCATTCTCTAAGAGGGTCTGCTAGATTCAAAACCTAACAAGTAATCCAAGTAATCCACAAGGCTCCCAGGGCTCCTGTCACTTATTAACACAACACTGTGAAATTCAAAATCGTTATCATATACTCTGTTAGTGAGGCTTTCGGGAGACAATCTTGGTCATATACTGCCAGTTGGAGTGCAAAATAGTTCAAAGTCATGGAGTGAGATTTGGCAACATCTAACATAAGTACACATACTTCTACTATTTGACCTATCAATCTCACATTTAAGAATTTACCCAAAAACACATCTCCACACATATGAAATAGCAGATGTACAAAGCAATTCTCTTGTCATTGTTAATATGTCAGAAAATGCTGAAAACAACCTAAACGCCCACACAGAGACTGCTTGAGTAAACGGCTGCAAATCCACACAGTGGGGAAACCACTCTTGAATATAGAGGAGCGAAAGTGAAAGAGAGTTAAGTGTGAAACAGGAAAACTGAACAGAAGACTACAAATGGCAGCTCAAGAAGTCACAGCAGCGTATTATGACAAAATGTGCAAATACTTGAATTTATAACACCAAGAGTCTGGACATTTCTCCAACAAAAATAATTAAGCAACAAATTCAAAATTCCAGTTGTAATACTGAAGGCAAATCCTATGGTAAAATACTGAAAGGCACAGAAATAATCAAAAGAAGATAGAAGGAATATATAGAATTTCTGTACCAAAAAGAACTGGTCAACACTGAATCATTTCAGAAAGCAATACATAACCAAGAACGAATGGTACTAATGGAAGAAGTTCAAGCTGCATCATCAGTAATGGGAAGTACATAAAATCACTCTGGTGTCTCCTTGCCAAAATAGCTAATCTGACTAAATATGAAGAAATAATGACTTCAATGCTTCTAGAGTATCAATGTCATAAACAGATCCCTCTCCCCAAAATGGTGGTTACTTTTTTCTAGACAAAAGGCGACATGATAACCAAATTATCTAGCATCCGACTAAGTCTTGAAATGAGTTAAAAAAAATACATACCTAAACATGGTATTTACAAAAAAATAGGAAAAATTTTAATATAGAGGTGGTAATACTACTTGTATGGATTTTAAATTTCTTGCATCCAATGATTGTGTTATTGAAAATATAGAGTATTTAGGAAATACATCAGCTAAAATATCTCTAAAGTAAGAATGAAGATATCTTTATGCTCTTCATATTTTTTCTAAATATCTTTGCATTTAATAAAAACAAGATTTAAAACACTCAGCGGTATTGATAGCATCCATGGTTCTATTTGTCTTCATCTTCCCAGGCTGAGTGTGGTAAGAGGAGGTTCAGCAATATATAACCAAACCCTTAGTAGTTTGCATAGTCCTATTTCCCAGCAGTTCAGTAATTCTTTCCAAAAAAGTTTCCTCTCAGGAAGTTATCAGAAGCATGAACAAAGATTTTATCACCAAAAATGTTCATAACATTCAAATAGGGGGAAATGAAAATGGTCCAAATATCAAAAAATAAAAACAGAGGCTTAAACAAGTTACAGGCTACGAGGAAGACTTTATCAAAGTACACATCATTACAAAAAAGATGTCGCATTTTAAAAAGACGAGGGCCTACACGCCACATGATTTCATTTAAAATTGGATACATATGGGATATAAGTGCATAAAGTAATATAGCTCTTTTGAGGTGATGAGATTATAAAAATTATCTTTTTCCCCCTTTCTTTCTGCTTTTTAATTTCCTCGAAAATTGAGACTTTACCGGTTTATTGTTTTATTTTGTTTCTGTAAGTACTGAAATTATTTTTGTGTACAAGGATGAAACAGAGCAGGCTTCTGGAGAGGTAGAATCCAGATGCCCATCTCACCCACTTCAAGGTCAGGAAGAAGCTTGCAAAGTACTCAGTGTGGGAACAGCAACTTACGTCTCTAAATTCTGGAAGATTTTCCAGTATAACCTGCAGGCAGGAAGCAGAGAGGTCTGCTGGATAGGATATCAAAACAAACCTGTCACCCCGCCAACAACCCCTAACAGCAGCTCTGTTCAAGAGTAGGTCAGCATTCACTGGACCATGACAACACTGCCCCACTCACTCCCTAGGGAATGACCACATTTGAGGGCAAAGCAGCAGCCTCATTCCAACAGAGCGCCCCTTGCTAAGCTCCACATGTCAATTCGGACAGCACCTGAAGCTAAGGACCACTGTAAAAAGCTGACAGAAGCAGCTTCTGCTCATCATAATATCCTTGTGACTCATGCTGGCTTCGTGTAACAGAGCTGGAAAAGCCTCAGGTTCTGCCAACTTGCTGGTGGCAGAGCCAGTTAACAAAGCGAGGTTTTACTTCTTTCAGCAGGAGGCCGACCCAGATTTGAAGCTCCCTTCCTTGTATTAGCCTGCTACTCAGGCAAGTCATTCTGAGCCTCAGGTTCCTCAGAAATAAAGAGACAAGATCTTCTTTAAGGTCCAATACATGATGTGTTAATTCCTTGGTAAAGAAGCTTCTGTACGCATATCAGTATATACTCCTTGGTTGATGCAAATGGCTAAAGTGCTCTGTGACTAACTGTAAAGTTAGCAGATTCAAGTCCATGGAAAGGAGCTGCGAAGAAAAGTCTGGCAATGTACTTCCAAAACACTGAATTTCCTGTACCACACAGATCTACTTTGACACAAATAGAGTCACCAAGAGCTGGAATCCATTTGAAGCAGGAGGAGCATCCACTTCCTGTATGCCTCTGGAAACTCTATGAACTTTGATAAATGATGATAGTTATAGAAAAACATAAGGCCTTTTGTTCATAGGGTCGCTATGAGTCGTGCTTGACTCAATGGCAATCAACAACAGTAACAACATTTACCCACATGCACGGGAGCACTGCAAAACTTAAAGCAATATAATGGCAGAGTTAGCTGCTGTTGTTACATATCATAGTGTCAGGACCAACTCCTAGCTGGCCCTTTAGCAAGTGTTTAGAAGAAGTTAATCACACTGGAGGAGACTGCTCGTTTTTCTCCCTTTGAGCCACTGAGAGATTCAAACCAAACGGAACAATAAATAAAAGCTAATATTGACACTGGAACAAAAGATTCGTGAGCTGGAGTCATCCACCAACAGATTAGGTAAACTAAACAAGAGAGATCAAGGTACAATCACCCATGACAAGATTCCAAATGTCCAGGAATATGACTGGACTCAGTATCCCCTAAAGGAAAGACATTTCAGAGTTTGCAAAGCAAGAATATTCAGGTTTAAAGTAATCACTGCTTTTATTTATAATGGAGCATAAAATAAACCCTAGAAGGTAGGAAAGAATAGTAAAGAGGGATTGGAAGTGGGAAACGTCGTTAGGAAGGGAGAAGATTACTGTTACTTTGTGGGGAGAGATTGCAATCAATGATACAATACAAAATGTTTATGAACTATAGTATGGAAAACCAATGTGCTTTCTAAAATTCTATTCCAATCACAATTTTAAAAAATTTTAATAAGATACAACATAAGATGGTCCAATAAAATGCTTGTTTTGAGAATTTAAAACAAGCTTTGTCTGCATTCCTTATAAACGTGAACAGAAAGGGAAATGTTCATTCAGCAAAATTTTGTATTGCTCTATTTTGTATTGCACATCTAAAGACTTTTCAAGTCTGTATTATTTCCTCTTCAAAAAGAGAGCCCTGGTGGTGCAGTCCATATGCAGTTGTGCAAACAACTCAAAGGCTGTGTGTCTGGCAGCTCTAATCCACTTGCGCCTCATTGAGATGAAGGTGATCAGCCTCCTCCCTTCGTGATTTACAACCTTAGAAAACCAACAGGGAGCAGATGTGAGTCAAAACCAACCTGAAGGCTGTAAGTCTGAGTTTCAGATTTGTCAGTAGAATGCTAAGCTGCCAAGTGGAAGACTAGGCTCCTTGTGCCAGAACGGTGTTGTTTCAGTGACACTTTTATGTTGTCTCCAAAATTTGACTAAGGACAAAGCTTTGGTGCCAAATTCCTATATATTCAACAACAACAAAAAATAATCTCCCAGAAATTGAATAAACAGTCTTACCCTCCCCCATTCTCTCAATCTGCATGATAAGAGAACCACAGAAAGGAAATCTAGCCTTCAGGGGTGTTCAGTGCTCACCATGTTCTCCCACAGGGTGGATTTCCGCTCTCGAGTGCAATTAAGAAACGCTTGGAAACCTGGGAGTATCTGCAGAGAGGAGATTTGCTTCCTCAATTGGCAGTGTTAAGGCACCTGCTCTGTAACTAACTGAACAGAAAGAAGAGAAATTAAGGAGACTGCCCAAACTGAGAAAGAAAGATACTGGGGAAACCTCTGCCAACTCCTGTTTAGAAGAGCTAATATGTAAGAGTTTAGGGAACAAAAGAGCATCATAGGAGGTAGCTCAACTGGAGACACTTTGTATGCAACCCTCCATGGAAACCAACTACCCGGGGAAAGGAGCCTTACCCTCCAAGAGAGAATACTGTTAACAAATAATGTCCAACTTCTCCTCCCCAGTACATAGTAAGATTACTCTTAACTGCCTCACAGGTGTACAGACTGGCCATGGGACTTCCTTTGTCCAAAAAAATGGATGGTCTGAAAGGACTGGGTGATTAGACACTGTGAACTAAGTGAGGAGGAGGGAGGAAAATGGGTAACAAGGAATGAATGAAAACCCACCCTTTCTAGAAACTTTCACCAAAATAATAGGTTTTTTTAAAAAAAATGGATGAATTATCACACAAAATATATGGTTATCACAAGAGTCCACAATAAAGACTGCATAGCGGAATGTACTTGGGGCGGTGGGAGGGGTGCGGAGGGATTGTGTACCAGGGATGGAGTGTTTCTTTTACTTTTCAAAGAGAGGAGCGAAGTGGAGGAGGGGGTAGGGCTGGGTGGGGAGAGAAGTGCAGTAATGAATGAATGGGAATCAAAATCTCTGTAAATGTTCATTAAAACTATTAAAATAAAAAAATTAATTACTCCAATAATTAAAAAAAAAAAGCTGCACTGATGCAAGGCTCTGCGGCACACTCCTCCACCGCGGGTAAGGAGGGAAGAGAAGTCTTCATCAGCCTGCTGAGCTACAAAGTACAGAACAAGGTGCCCACCAACACCTGGAAGGTGTAGAGAGTTACGAAGAAAGACATTTTTATTGTTTTAACTTTTTTGAGATTTGTTTATTTGTGCAGCATAATCTCGTCCATCTCAACTGACAAAAGGCAGATATGACAGAAGTTGACCTAGAGCCAGACTACAGCATGAAGGGATTATGTAAGAAGCAAGTTCCCTGATCTGGTCCTCTACAGGGTACACCTTGACACCAACCTTAGGAAGAAAAGGGTTAAATAATCAGTTATACAATCATCACCACACTACGTTCCTCAAGCCGCAAGTCTTAGCTATGCAAAGGAAAAAGCAGACTCAAATATGATTATTAGATACAAGGTTTAAAAAAACTGAAGTTAGTACTAAAACTAAAAATGGTAGAAAAAGATGGAGTCTGTCCAAGATGCTATTAAGAGAAAGTTGCAATTAAAAATAAACAAAAATAGTCTGATTTATTTCTCAAATTGAAATTCCCCAATAAGCTAGTTGCCCATGGATGTTTAGTAAACAGGGACATGTGTTGATGGCTGGTCTCAGAAAACTACAGCTGTTCACTTTTGTTCTCCATAACACACACACACACACACACACACACACACACACACACATTTGTATCACTGAAATAATTCTCAATATTTCCCCAAGACAAACAATTCCAACCAGTAGGACCAATTATGGTATTAATTCTTTTATATGGTCTTACTTCTTCCAGTTCTATTGTTATTATTTTATCTGCATAGAGAAAGTAGACCTACAGGGAGAGAGAGAAGACTAGAATGTCTGAAAATAACAAGACAAGTGGGTTAAGGTTTGGTTGTTATTTAGACAATATACCCTGAAGAGGTAGCCCTGGTGGCTTAGTGGTAAGGAACTATACAAAGGCACACAGTTTGAATGCACCAGATGACAGTAGAGCTGATAAAAAAGAGGCAGAGTCTAGCTTCTCTCTCTGAAACTTGATGCATCATTTTTCTGTAAAAAAAAATTGTGAAGGGAGGGGCAACAAAATGATGCCAAGTCAAACACACCAAGACCAACAATAAGCTCCTATTTGTGCCTTTTAGAAGCTGCATGGCCTAAGTTATTCACTCATTCTTGAAATAAGACCTGTATAGTCCAATGCATGTCTACTCCTTGAACTTCATCTGCTCTTGCCTTTGCTCTGGTTAGACCTGCCTTTTTCCAGGCACGAAAAGATCCTGTCTCCTCCAGACCCTAAGCATTTACTCTTCCTTTAGCATGGAAAGAGTTTCCCCCAGGACACTGCATGTCTCAGTTCTACACTTCACTGGGATCTGCTCTCAGATGTCAAAGTCCTCATGGAGAGATGGTGCTCCCACCTTATCTCCATCACTCTCTGCTTCTTTACCCTGCCCTCGCGCTTGTACAGACTTACCAAAACCAGAAATTCATTTTAAATTTGTGTGTCATACCTCTCTCACTATGTAAATTCCATTATAGAAGCCGCATTATCTTCTTTGTTCACTACTGTATCCCCCATACCTGAATAGCTACTCACACATGGTATGTACTCAAAGTTCATTAAGTGAAAGAATGAATCTATCAATTAGTCCATCCATGAACAACGCAATATAATGGGTGCTCTAAGTCATCTGACACAGAAATGTCTTCTTCTCACCCCATTTGTTCAAGAATAACTAACCCCTCCTCTTTTGCTTAAAATATCTCTTTATATCAAACCTATGAAAGAACACTATATCCAGAAGATTCTGAGTAAAATAATGAGCCCTACTCAAGGAGAAAAATGGCCCTACTAGCAGCAGCATTTCCCTATAGAAATATCCTACTAAAATGCCCATCAGTGGGCCCAAGGCATAACATCCACCAAGCAAGCACAAAAATGTACTTTCCCAGTACCTCTGATTCATGACTGGTCCTCATAATACCTCTAGGCTCCATCTGCCTAGTTTTTGTTGTTATGTGCTGTCGAGTCACCTGTGAATCATAGCAACCCTAAGTACAACAGCTGTGAAGCCTGCCCTGCCTTGAGCCAGTCTCACTGACCCTGACACACCTATCCCCATTACCTCAGTTGTGTATCAATCCATCTCACCCAAGGTCTTCTTCTCCTCTACTGTCCCTCCATCCTTCGGAGCATAATGTCCTTCTTCAAAGATCAGTCCCTCCTGACTATGTACCCAAAACATGTGAGGCAGAGCTTCAAACTCCTAGACTCCAAGGAGAAACTTGGTTTCACCCTCACCAAGATTGACTTGTTTGTTTTCTTGGCTTTAAGTCACACACTAAGACAACATGAGTCTAACAGGGACATAACTTAGAGGGAAGTCCTCTAAAGAAAAATTAGTCTTTATTTCCAGCCTGGTAGTCCAGGGGACAGGAAAGAACCTTTGAAGCCAGGTGTGAGGGACAGTACCTAAACAACATTAGGTGCTCATTCAATGCAGAGGAGGTAAAGGCAAAATAAAGACAGGGAGAAGAAAGCTTCTTAAGCTGGGTATTCAGTATCAATTTATAGGATAATCATGTGAGAGGCTCCTGAGCACCTACAGAAACCAGAAGGAGAAAAAGGATGCAGCTTTTGAGAGCTAAATCCAGGACAATTGAGCAGGAAGAAGTTATTTTGGGGAAAGATGACTTGAACTACCCCTAATCTGTGGTTTATACATTGTGTCTTCTCTAACATTCTTTGTAAGATAGAAGCCTATGTTCCTCTCAATTCCTTTTGGAGTTAGACTAGGCATCTGTGAATCTATATTTAAATCAAACCTTGCTCTGTGAAGCCCTATGATTTCTGTGGGTGACAGCTTCTCCTGCAGAAAGGCTTTTGCTCACAGCATATTTCCTTGCCTCCTCTATCTAGTGCTCTCTACAATGTGTGTGATGATTCGGAGCAGGTGTCCTTCTCCCTGACCATCTCCCTAGGGTTCAATGGCCTTCACCAAGGCTCCCAAGGCATCCTGTGCTTCTGCAGGTTAACTCACATCACTCTGAATTACTGCTGCCTGTCCAACTACGTAGAACAACAGTTCCTACAGAGGCAAAGATTTACACTTGAATTTCTACTGGCATCTAACATACAGGTATTTATAACAACCTATTCTCTCCCAAACTCTAAATTTTATTTAGCCAAATTCATGGAAGGAAAGTGACTCTCACTTGCTTTCATTCTTCTTTTAACACAGAATGCATCACTGGTTGCTGTTGCTATTGGTGTTAGATACTGTTGAACTGGCTCCAACAAACAGCAGCCTTATGTACAACAGAACAAAACACTGCCTACTCTTCCCTCATCCTTATAATCTGAGTTATTCTTAACCCACTGTTGCAGTCACTGTTCAGACTCATTGGACGTCTTTATGATTTTTTTTTTTAATTCCTGACCCTCTACTTCACCAAGCACAGCGACCTTCCCCAGGAAATTGTCCTCGTTCAATTGTCCAAAGTACACGAGACACAATCTAGTCATTTTCCCTTAGATGGACTGTTTAGGTTGTATTTCTTTCAGACAGATTTGTTTGTTCTTGTAGCAGTCCATGATCTATGCAACATTCTTCAGCAACCCCACAATTCAAATGCTACAATTCTTCTTTGGCCTTCCTTACTCACTGTCAAGCTTTCATATGCATGATGACATCACACTGACTAGGACTCACAGTGACTCTACGAACAACGGATCTGAAGCGCGCCCTATGCTGTGCCATCCTCATCATCTCCATGATATTTGACCCCACTGTTACAGTGACTTTGCCAATTATCTTGTTAAGGGTCTCCCCCTCTTTTGCAGACCCTCCACCTTTCCAAACATGATATCTTTTTCCAAGGACTGGCATCTCCTAACAACAGTATTATATGAGATGAAGTTTCACCATCTTTGCCATGATTGTACTTTCTCAAAGATGTATTTGTTTGTGTGAGTTTTGGTTTTTGTTATATTGGGGAGGGCAGAGTTTGTTGTGGGGTTTTTTTGGCAGTCAATGGTATCTGGTCCCAATAAGACAGCTCAAAAGTATTGATGATCCTTCTATCACTCTAATTAGTTGTCCAACTTTCATACGCATAGAAAGTAACTGGAAAGACCATGAGTTGGATTAGGTGTACCTTAGTCTTTAAACTGATGTTGTTGCTCCTCAACACCTTGGAGAGGTCCTTGGCAGCATATTTCCCCAGTGTAACACACCTTTTGATATCGTGACTGCTGGTGCCAAGAGTGTTTATTGTGGATCCAAGTAAGATGACAATTTCAATCTTCTCTGCATCTATCAAGATGTTCTCTATTTGCCATGTGGTGAGGATTTGTTTTCTTGATGTTAAGATGTGATCTATATTGAAAGCTATAGATGTTGATCTTCTGCAGCAGACATTGTAAGCATATGAGGAAATTTAAAATAGCATGACATGGGTCAGGCAATCACTGACCCAGGAGAGATATCTTTGCTTTTTAACACACAAGTACAATATATGAACTGATTTCATGACTGCTGTTTTAATTGTAGATGTAAGTAAAATTAAATCTTTGGCAACTTCAGAAATTTATGTATTTATCATGAAGTTGTTTATTGGTCCATTTGGGAGGGGGTTTGTTTCTTTTATGTTGAAGCATAATCTACAGTGATGGCTAAAGTCTTAGAGCTTCATCATTAAGTGTTCCAAGTTTTCTTCTCTTTCAACAAGTTTTTGTCATCTGAACACGTCAAGTCATTATCTGGGCTTCCTCCAATCCTGTTTCCACATTCTTCTTCATACAGTTCAGCTCCTCAAGATTTTTTGTTCAGCATACAGTGTATAGTGAGAGAATACAACACTGACCCACACCATTCTTGATTCTAAAACAAGCACTATTCCTTTATTCTGTTTAAATAACCGTATTTTAGCCTGTATACAATTTCTACATAAGCAAAATTCTATGTTCTAGAATTCCTATTCTTATTAACGTTATCTATAAAAATACCTTTGCAGAGTCAATGAAACACAGGCAAGCATTTTTCTCTTATACTCTTTCATCTAAGATCAATCTAACTTTTGCAATGATATGTCTTGTGTCACATCTTCTTTTGAAGCTGACTTGATTTTCTAGAAGTTCTCTGATGATGTACCAATACAACGATTTTTTAATTATCTACAGCAAAATTTTAGTTGTATGTGGGATGAATGATATTGCTTGATAATTTATCTTTTTTTAAACTATGATTTTTATAATAGTTTACAGAAACATTGGATTTTCATTCAGATTATTGCACAATTTTCTCCCTACACCATTCCGTTCACTATATATATTCTCATAAGAAACATAAACGCAGGCTATACACATGGATTTCGCCTGATGGTATGCGCATAGGAATCAAATAGATTACATTTGTGGAAAGACTCGGTGGAGAAGCTCAATATCAGCAGTGAAAATCAGGCCAGCTGCTGACTGTGGTAAAGAACACCAACTACTCATATGCAAGTTCAAGCTGAAGTTGAGGAAAATCAAATCAAATCCACGGGAACCAAAATTTGACCTTTGCCCATGTCCAAAACATCCAGTCTTCCTCAGGAGTAGGATCAACTGTGGAAGAGATAGAAACCTGTAATAGATACAAGTAGAGTAGGTGCTGGGGTTTGGGGAAGAATGTACAATAAAAGAGAAAAAAAAAAGTACAGTCATACAGGTATACCATGAAAGGTGCTCAAGGAACTCTTTCTGTCAGTCACAGGATAGGCCACATGAGTTGTTGTTGTTGTTGTTGTCGTTGTTGTTGTTATGTGCTGTTGAGTTGCCTGCTACTCATAACAACCCTATGCACAACAGCCCTAAAACCTGCTCTACCCTGTGCCAATATTATTGCCTCTGACACTCCCATCCCCATTACCCCAATCACTGAATCAATCCATCTCATCGAGGATCTTCCTCTCCTGCACTATCCCTCCACCCTCCCAAGCACAGTGTCCCTCTCCAAGGACTGATCCTGCCTTGTAGCATGTCCAAAGTATAGTCACATGAAACAGCACATAATTCCTATCAAAGGGTTGAAGTGTATAAATATTCACATCTCTACTATCATATAGACTTCGTGTAAATTCTCTTAGACTACTTGAACCAGAAGTAAAAATCTGAAAGGACTTCTTCTGAGAGGCTGAGCGGCCTTGATAACTTTGTTATTGACTGTATCTTCCTTCCTCTCCAGGAAGAGAGCTACAATTACACCCAACAAAGAGAAACCCTTCCATCTCAACAATCCGTATGTACAAGTGTGACATCCAGGCAGTCCTCAAGAGGCCAGAATATATGAGCCAAGGTCCTAAAATGCAGGAACTCACAATACAGGTAACCTCCAACAAGTGAAGCAAGAATCCACTCTAAGAAATATGTTCCCCAATACTGAGCTGTGTGCTATCAACTGTCGTAGTGACAGAATTCAGAAGAGCAGGTTGTTAAAATTTGCTGTTCAGAATATGAAAAAGAAGTGAGCTGTGAATAAGGATCATCTTGTTGGAAGTAATAGATACTACCTGAGATGTGCCCCGAAAGAAGATTCAGGAGAGAGTAACCAGCCCATCCATCTGCAGACTGTCAGTCCTTTTGGGGAACAGAATTATTTTCAGGCTGCATTTTTTTCAACTCCGGGTAACAAAATCAAACAGCCTCTCTGATTCACTGTGAAGCCAATTTACTGTGACTTGTAGGTAAATATATAACATCTCACACAAAAACTCTCTAGAGTCATTTATCTTTGCAAAAATAATAAAGACGGTATTATCTTTATTATACCTGATTGGCTGAAATAACCCATCAAATTTCCTCAGAATATAAAAGTATTTTACGTGTTCTACTAGTCCTCCTTTTCTTTGGCTCTGAGAAAGTCAAATATGTCAAACAAAAGGAACTCTGTGCACGACAATGTAAGCTTCATGCAGGCAGGAGTTTTGAGTGCTTTAAGTTATTCCCATAATCTAGCACAGTACTTGGCACATTTACTTATTAAATGAACAAGGAAAAGAATAGCTAGCTCTATGCCTTCCCTTCTGAACTTTATTCAACTGGAATAACCCTCACATTAAAAAGGAGTAATAAACTGTATCTCTAGGCTAGAGTTTCTCAACCTGGCACTACTGACATTCTGGGGCAGATAATTCTTTGCTGTAGGGATCTTTCCTCTTCATTGGAGAATGGTTAGCAGTATCCTTGGCTTCCACCCACTAAAACCAGTTACAATAACACCCTCCCCCTAATCGATGGCAGCAAACTAAAATGTCTCCAGATATTGTCAAATATCCTCTTGGGGGTATCTTCTGGAAACCACTGATCTAGGCCTGCAAAAAAATCACAAGGGACAGAGATCCAGAAAACTGTTGTATTTTAACTCTCACTTTTCCTAATTTTAAAGGGCGCTCACCTCTTGGTCTTTATACAGTTACCATATAAATACAATTAAATGTCCATTCCTCACAATATGTCGACACAATTGAATGCCTCTGAAAGCTCAGTGTTGTGGTTATGTGCTATCAAGTCACTTGTGACTCATAGCAATCCTATGCACAATAACTCAGAACCCTGCTCTATCCAGAGCCAATCTCACTGTCTCTGACACACCTACCCCATTACTCCAATCACTGTGTCAATCCATCTCATCCATGGTCTCCCTCTCCTGGCCCTCTTTCCACCCTTCCAAGCATGATGTCCTTCTCCAAGTACTGGTGCCTCTAGGCAATGTGCCCAAAGTATGTGAGACAGAGTTTCAAAATCTTTGCCTCCAAGGAGAAACTTGGTTTTGCTCTCTCCATGACAGACCTGTTTGTTTTCTTGGCTGTCCATGGTATGTTCAAGACTCTTCTCCAGCACCACAACCCAAAAGCATTGATTCTTCTTCTGTCATCCTTAGTCACTGTCCAGCTCTCTGATGTCTAGCAAGTAATCTGAAGACCATAGGTATACCTTAGTCTCCAGACTGACATCCTTGCTCTTCAGCACTCTGGAGAAGTCCCTGACAGCAGATTTTCCCAATATAATTTGTCTTTGATTTCCTGACTGCTAGTGCCAAAAGTGTTCATTGTGGAACCAAGCAGCTCTAATTGTTAAGAATTTCAATCTCTTCTCCATCTGTCATGATGCTGCCAATTGACCCAATGGTGAGAATCTTTGTTTTCTTGATATTGAACTTCAATCCATATTGGAAATGGACGGCAATCTTTGATCTTCTGCAGCAAATGCTTCAGGTCTTCTTCAGTCTCAGCAAACAAGTTTGTGTCATCTGCATGACGCATGCTGTTGATGGGTCTTCCTCCAATTCTGATGTGACATTCTTCCTCATATAGCCTAGCCTCCTGAATGATCTGTTCCACATATAGATTGAAAAGGTATGGAGACAGAACACATCCCTTATGCTTCCTTTCCTGCTTTTGAACCATGCAGCATTTTCTTGCTCTGTTCTGAGGACTGCCTCCTGATCCAAGTATAAATTTCAGATGAACACTATCAAGGGGTCTGGGATTCCCATTCTTCTCAAGGGTACTCACAATATATTATGATTCATGCAGTAAAATGCCTTTGCATAGTCAATGAAACACAGACAAGCGTTGCTCTGGTATTCTCTGCTTTCAGCCAAGATCCATCTGCCCTTGGCCGTGACGTCCCTAGTGCCACAGACTCTTCTAAACTCAGCTTTGTATTTCTGGTAATTCTCTGCTGATGCATTATTCCAGCTGGTTTTGGATAATCTTCAGCAGGATTTTGCATGTGTGTTATTATCAGTGATACTGTTTGACAATTTCCACACTCTGTTGGATCGTATCATATGGGAATAAATACGGAACTTTCTGATATTCTCTACTTTCACTCAAGACATATCTCTTATCATCTGAGATCAGCAATGATAGCCTTTGTTCTTCATATTCTTCTGAATCTGCCTTAAATTTCTGACAGTTCCATGTTGCCTTACACATGTAATCACTTTTTAGTTGTCTTTCTTAAAATTTTACTTCTGTGCAATAGTAATGTCATTGTTCAATAATCCTATATGATCTCTTACAGCTAGTTGGCCAGGAAGTGATTTTCCAAATTTCTTGGCCTAGACAAGTGAGGGTTTCCAGTGTTCTGCCTCTTTGTTGAAACATTTCGATTGGTTTTCTATGAATTCCTGGAGACTTGTTCTGTTTTGTCAAAATCTTTGGTGCAGCCTGGATTTCAGCTTGGATCTCTTCCTTCAATATCATAGATTCTTGACTACCTCCTGAAACGACTGAATGTCAAACAATTCTTTCTGGTAGAATGACTCTGTGTATCATTTCAATTTTACCTTGATGTTTCCTACATCACTCAATATTTTGCTCATAGACTCTTTCAATGTTGCAACTCAAGGTTCATATTTCTTTAGTTCTTTCAGCTTGGAAAAAAGGGGGGGAAATAATTGGAAAAAAATATCCTTTTCTGGTTTCCTAACTCGAGATTTCTGTACATGTCATTATAGTATTTTTGTCTACTTGAGCTACCCTTTAAAGTCTCCTGCTCAGCTCTGTTATTTACTTTTTAAATTTTAAGTTTGCTACTATACACTCATGAGCATGTTTCGGAGTCTCTTCTGATATTCATTTTGGTTTAAGTTTTTTTCCTTTCTTTTTTAAGGACCTTTTGCTTTCTTCATATATGACGCTCTTGATGCCATCCACAATGCATGTGGCATTTGGTCAGTATTTAATGCATCAAACATATTCTTGAGTAGTCTCTAGATTCAGGCAGGGTGTACTCCAGTTGCATACTTGGGCTTGTATGGGCTAATTTTTATTTTCTTCTGTTTCAACCTAAACTTACATATGAGCATGCAAAGATCTGCTCCACATTTTGCCTTGGCCTTGTTTTGATAATATTAAGCTTTGAGATGCATGCTTCTAATCTATGGTAGTTGTGGTGGTGGTGGTGGTGGTGTTGTTATTGTTAAGGTTGCACTGAGTCATAGGCATCTAACAATAACAACACCACCACCACCACAACTATCATCTCTTTCCATAGGTGTAGTTAATTTGACTCCTATTTTTTTTGTTTGTGGGGTTTTTTTTGACTCGTGTTTATTTTATCCAGCAATGTCTGTATTTATAACCAAGGTTTATGTTTTGGAAAATGATATTTTCAATAAATAAATTACTGGTCTTGCAAAATTCAATCATAAGAACTTCTACATTGTTTCTATCACCAAAGCTATATTTTCGAACTTTTATTGGATCCATGTTTGTTTCCAACTTGCATAGTCCAGTCACCAGTAATTTATTAATATATACTGAGTGCATGTTTAGTCAATGTTTAACTAGAGAAACTGCTAAAAATACTCATCTTTGCTATTTCTGGTTGGTTTGGAAATTTGAGTAATAGTTGTTACTAAAAAATATTCCTTAGTTGTTGTGTACTGTCAAGTTAGAACCAACTCATAGCTGACTCTCCAATGTCTTCAAAAGCAGTAAATTGCAAAGGAGTAGGTGGCCCGTCTTCCTCCCGTGGATTCAAACTGTGTGCCCTGGATATTATCCTATTACTAACATGGTTATATTTCAATTTTTATATTGCAAGGTTATTTGTTTGTTTGGACAATGAATGCAACTCATTCCTGTTCAATATGTCATACCCTATATAACAGACCATATGATTATCTGATTGGAAAGCACCAATTCCAGCACATGCCTAGGGTACTGAATTTTATGCATCCAACTGTTGGCAACTTCCAGTTTCCCAGATTTGTGCTTAGCACTTTCTATGTTCCAATTATTAATGAATGCTTATAGCTGTTTTCTTCTCATTTGAATCATTCCACATTAATCAGTGAAAGGTCCCAAAAGCTTACCTCCATTCATGCAATTAAGATTGACTCTACTTTGACAGGAAAATTCTACCCCGACAAATTTTTAGTACCTTCCAACCTGTGGGGCTCATCTTGCGATATTCTATCCAACAATGTTATGTTCATAAGATTTTTACTAGCCAATACTTTTTTAGAAGCAGATTCTCAGAACCTTCTTCCTAGTCTATCTTTTTCTAGAAACTTCACGGAAACCTATCCATTATGGATGGCTCTGCAAGTATATGAAATATCTGTAAAATAGCTTCTGGCATCAAAGTAACACACAAGCCACCACAGAATGACAAACTAACAGACCGCAATCATTCAATCTGTATGTACGCTGAACAAAAACTCCAAGAAGCTATATGAGAAAGAACATGACATCAGGTTTAAAGGAAGATTCATTAAAAACATACAATGTGCAGATCTCACAGTCTAGCTTGTGGAAAAGCCACTCAATGATACTGCAATATGGACCTAATCATCCAGAAAGTAAAGGTAAAATAGAGATAATAAAGTCCAAAGATGGGAGTCTGGGCAGAAAGAATGTAACTGGAACCCTTGAGTCCAGCCTTACCTAATGTCAGGGCTTATCAACAGAATTTTCAGCTCCATGAGTGAATATATATTCTTTCTGCTTAAATTAGATCTCAGTCACTTCCAATCTGAAGTCATCGCCAATAGAGTATTATAATGTCCACTTAATGAATGAGGTCAGGTGTTCAGAGAGGATAAACGACCTGAAAGCAAGCTAAGTTAACTGTGAGGCTTGGGAAGGGATGAGTGTGATGGGAGGCATATAAAGATAGGACACATTCAAACCGGGAACCTGACAGTGTCCACAGCTTCTTCAACTGCTCCTTTTCTCTTCATCTGCCAATACCAAGACTGAGACATGTGAGCTTCCTCGCTGACCCTTTCTACATGCTGGGTTTATTTCTTGTTTACCTCTGTACTGAGAGTGTAGCTCTCTGGAGCCAGCTTTATTGTAGGCATCTGTTAAACGCTTCATCCTGGACACTTGTTTTCTTTCTTAGCACTGCATAAAAATGGTGATTCTTATAAATGGTGGCATTTTATATTGGATGAAATATGGTGGAAAAAATACTTGTAACCTTGGGGAAATCATCTAATCTCTTACCCAGGAAATTTCTTTTCTTCCTAATTATCTTATCTGGGAGATGAGATCAAGTATGAGAACAAGTCTGAAGAATCTCCTAGGGAACAAATGAGGTCACCTCACCAGCAGAGAGGTGAGTGAGTCATTCTTAAGGTGTTCAAGAAAAGATATTGAGTGCTACATTATTTCTTATTTTAAATATTTTAATGAAACCAATAATTTCAAGCAAAATGTTTCATCACTAATATTACTTTATATCCCAAGCAAAATAAAAAATTGTTGCACTAATAATTATACTCCAAATCTTCGAAGGGGGTATTATGAACTAAAGGACACGGAGGTTGCACAATGGATGTAAAGATACCAGTCCAGACATGATGGTCACAGAAAAGATGGCTTTGTTCAAATCACCAAAGAAAGTCTTGGCAGTTCAGAGGTGACACACTATAAGAGTTCCGAACTCTGGCTCCAAATTATGTCTGCTGCGGGTGGCATTCTACCTCCAGCCTATTCAGACTACATCCTGAGATCCAACTCTCTAAATAAACATACAAATCAGGAATAGAGCCACCATGGTGCAATCTGGGGGAGCCACAGAAACTGTACCCCTCACAGCCATGTCCATCCATATCTAGAACTTGAGCTCCTAGGCTGGGGTAAGAGGTGGAAGATTTTAGGAGACAACAGTAAGTACCCTTCCTCCCACAAATGTTACATTCATGGAACAGACATGGTGTTAAGGGATTAGTATACAAGCTGATCAATTCATGCAAGAGGATAAGGGGGAAACTTGACATTACTTATTTCTAGCAAGAGTTATGTGAAACAGGCATGAGGTCAGGATTCAAGCTCAGATCTGCCTGACTTCACAGCTCCTGCTTTGCATCACAACTTCTATAGATTTGGGAGCTGGGATTTACAAAGAAAAATGTAGTGGAAGGAATTCTTGAGATAAGGCTTGAGATATGTAAGAAATTGTAATTCAGAGGGATGAGCATTATAGTCCCAGATGGACAACAGTGCAAATGCTAGAAGCTCTAAGGCATCTTAGAGGTGAATGAAAGTAAGATACTGTTGTTTGTTAGGTATTGTCGAGTGGGAACCGACTCACAGCTGACCCTCCTGCAGGTTTTCAGGGGCATTTATCACACAGGAGGAGACTGCCCATCTTTTTCTCTTGAAGCAACTGGCGGATTCTAACCCTGTAACTTTGGCTTGGCAGTGCAGTTCCTTACCACTAACCCACCAGAGTTCCCTGAAAGTGGCATAAGGCGACACAGATCAGTAGCACTGTGTGGAGAATCAGGCCAAGACAGGCTTTCATTAGATAATACTTGGGCACAGAGGTTCTCAACCAGGAAACAATTCTGCCCTCCAGCTGACATTTAGCAATAACTGGAGATATTTCTAGTAGTCTCCACCGGGAGGATGCTCCGAGTTACCGACAGATATAAAGCAGGCATGTTATTAAACCTCCTACCATGTACAGGACAGTCTACTTTTACAAAATTACTTCCAACTTACAGACACTTTGCTTGGGTAGGGCAGACGCTGCAAGCTTCTTTTCATCTGCCTACTTTCATCCCATCCTACAAAGCACTGCAACTCTTAATGAGCAAATGTTGTTGTTGTTATGTGCCATCGAGTCGCCTGTGACTCATAGCGACCCTATGTACAGGAGCCCTAAACCCTCCTCTATCTTGTGCCAACCTTATTGTCTCTGACACACTTACTCCCATTGCCCAAATCACTGAATCGATCTCATTGAGGGTCTTCCTCTCATGGCCATCATAATAGTAAAGACAGGTGATGTATACAAATGCCAGGTTGCACTCCACTCCCTTTATTTTTCAGGAAGGAGAGCACGATGGTGCAGGGCCACCTCTTCAAGCTGGTGGAATAACACGGAAGGAGCTGGAGCCCCTGAAGTCTGTTTATTCAGATCTCATACTGTGACTGTTGCTGTGGACCAGCAAGTCAGAACTGACCCACAGCTGACCCTCCAGTGGGGTTTCAAAGGCAGGTAACTGCACAAGAGGTGACTGCCTTTCTCGCGTGGAAAAGATGGTGAATAGAACTGTGGACCTATGGATTGTAGCCTAAATCCTCACCACTAAGCCACCAGAGCTCTGTTGACATGTACCAGTCAGACTTTAATATAAGAGAAATTGTGTTCTATGTTGCTTAAGTGATGGTTTATGTGCAGTCACTGCTACTTGTAGGCAAATGTGTTGCCTAGCCTGCATTTCAGTATTAAGTTATGTGTTCCCTTAAGTCATTTCAGGCCACTACTTGGTTTTCAATATCATATTATTTTAACGGAGACACATATTCAAAATATCCTAATGGAAAGTTTATCCTTTCAGAAATCCAGTTCGGCTGAAATTCGTAGGGACGGGTTTGAGGCGACAAGATGACCCCTGGGAAGTTTATCTGAGACAAGAAGCTCCACTGTCCTCTAAAACATGACCAGCTCTTCAGGAAAGGGAACACGGAGGGTGAGGAGAGAAGAAAGGTAGACCTTCCACTTTTATTAAACTGTTCCTTTCCAGAGCTCGCAGCAAAAGAATTCTTTCTAGCAGTCACCTACTACAGGGGATTGAAGATAGTAGGTTCATTAAAGAGAAAGCCATGATCACAAACTCATTTAAGTTTCCTTGCACCTGTTTAATCAAAATTATTTCCTGCTGCTCTCAATTACAGACAGTTTCTGTGGTGACAGATTCATGACGGATCCACTGAGCTATCCCACCTCTCTCATCTCCAGCGCCACAAACTGAGCCAGCCACTCTTTTGTCAATAATCCACACTTGCCCTTGAAACGCATTACAGCTAAGATGTTGAGATCAAATGAGCAGAAAGATGCTTGCTGCCACCCCAGATCCACTACAGAGACCACCAAATCCCAGAGAGTATGCCCGAGAAGGGGGAAAAGAAAGCGGGCTGGTCCTTGTGGTCTCATTAGAATTACAAACTCAGGTCACTCCGGAGTAAGATAAATGCCAGCCAAGGCAATGCTTCTGATTCTTCAGGCCTGCTGAAGGTAATTAGCCTAGAGTTAAATGTCAGGGGGAGCTTCACGTGTACAAGAGAAAGAAAATGTCATGTTTGTTGTAAGCAACAATATTAGTTTAATCAAATCAGAAGCTTGTTATTAGCAGAAGGTAAGTCCTGGAGTGACCTCCACAAGAAGCGGGGTCCACCTGGCTTCCCGTTCCACTGTCTCCTAACTGAGCTTCTCCTCAGTCTTCTTCAACTGTCTGCAGACAGAAAGCAGGGAAGATCTGTAATGTGGTAACAGTGGAGACTGATGACAAAAATCCACTCATCTCTTGACTGGGTATGGAACATAATGAAAAGTCAGAGTCATACTGCCTGGTTGCCATCCAGGTTCTCCGCTTCCTAGCTCTTTAACGCTGGGAAAGTGACCGCACTTTCCAGTAAACCGGAGTAATTCTAGTACTTCTCTCATGAGACTGCTATGAATATTAAATGAGATAATGCATGCAAAGTACCTTAAACTAGGTCTACCACACTAAGTACAACATAAAGGTGAGCTATAAATCTATTTCAGCAACATGGTGATTTTTAAAAATTGTAACGGCACGTGTTACTTTGCTAATAAGAAAAAATATTTAGGAAAACAGAGTAAGTAAGAATTCTGTGGCAGAATAAAGAAAAGAATTTCACCCTGTGAACAAGTGGCTACACAAGAGAAGAGGTCCCATTTATTTTACTTGCTTAGTTTTAGAGTCCAATGTCCAATGCATGATAAGCAGTGAAATGTATCAGTGAAACGAATGTAATATGAATGAAAGAATAAACAGAAAACTCCTGACAACACTAGCTATGGAAAACCAAAGCCCGATCAGATCCGGAAACGCTGGAAGAGAGGTTGTGGCATCTTACTGTCTTAACTTCAAGCAACAGAGGTGTTAAAACATAGCAGTTGGAGACAGGAAATTATTATACACCTTGATACAACCCTGTATCTTCATCTCCTCCTTACTTCTCCAAAAGGCTGGCCTTCCGTCTGGCTAAAACATTCTAAGTGGTAGTATTTATAAAACAATTATGACAAATCTAACAGCACAAGTACATTTAGGAATGATCATCTGAATGTTTTAATATTTCTTCCAGATCTATCACTTCAAGAAACAAGTCTTCAGGTACTCCTGAAGGTTCTATGGAAAGAAGGTAAGCTAGGACAGTTGGACATAGTTCAAAAGTTAAAGTGCAGGTCTTCAGGTCATCTGCAGCATGCACAACACTCAGGGAGGCTGGAGCACACATCCCAACATCACTGTGCTTTCAGAGTGGACCCAGCACCACCCCTCAATGGGGTACCATCAACGAGAGCCTTCCGTTTTCATTTTCCAAAGTTCAAATACCACTTTCAAATATCTCTCCTCCAAGTTGAACAAAAAGAAAAATTTATGTGGCAGGGAGGGCAAATTTTCTTTCATAGTGACTTTCAAGAAGTGATAAGCATCAAAACAGTAATCTCAGGGTCCAACCTTTCAAAGTTATCAGTGACTTCAAACAAAACAACAGTTAAGAGGCCAGGGCTTTGGAAACCTCAAGCAAGGCCTGGCTCAGCGGAAATGAACAGGCTGCTTAGGTAACTGCAACACTAGACAGGGCTTTGTTCACTCTTCAATGAACAGCCAGTTTCTACAGAAGCAGCCTTTATCTCCATGGTCCCTGGGGACCCATGCTTTGTGGATATTCCAACTAAATGCTCCAACTGGAGCCTCTTGGACTTACCCTAAAAAGATCATCTGGTGTGAGTTTCACTGTACTTCGAAAGTTAATGGAATAAATAAACGGCTAAGCAAATGCAAGCATCTGGACATTTAAAATATTTTGAATGTTTATAATAATATGCTAGATTAAATTTTAATTTGCAAAATAAAATGCATGCTGCTCAAAATAGAATTTTAACACTTAAAATTCTTCCAGAAACAGGAAACAGTGAATTTAAACATAAAAGTGTTTCTCTTTGAAAAAAAAAAGTGTTTCTCTTTGAGCTATTAAATTCTAGATATTTTTATAATACCTAAAACTGTATTCCTCAAACATCATAAGAATGGCCTGGTATATTTGTTGAAAATACAGATTCCCAGGATTCATTCCAAATTAGATGGGATGAGACCCTCCAAGCAAGGAGCTGGGGTGCTAGAATTTAACAAGCACCTCAAGTGAACCCAATAATGAGTCAAGTTTGGAGAACCACTAACCCAAGGACTTTAAAAGTCTCCATTCCCCCCCCAAAAAAATGAGAAATGAGGAAAAAGCTCAATGTTTGAAAACTGTAAAACTGAACAGGAATTCAAAATGGTATTGCTGGTGGCCTTGTTGATAAGCAATTACACTGGCAATCCAAACGTACATGGTTCAAATTCACCAGCTGCTCTGTGAGAGAAAGACAGGCAATCTCTTCCCACAGGATTAACTGCTTCTGAAAATCTGCTGGAGGGTCAACTACGCATTGGTTCTGACAGAGAAGTTCTGTGAGTCAAATATGTTTCACAGTGATGCTATGAACTATCAAGTTGAACCCTGTCCTACCCTGCGTCATCCTCACAATGAAATCAGAAAGCCTTGAATAGACACTGAAGTGCAGCAAACATTTCCACAATCCAAAGACTCAACAGGTACAGGAGCCTTCACTCCCTCCCAGATGCCTGTGAACCAAGGCAGCTGCAAAGGCCAACTCATCCATTTCTAGGAGTGTTTAGCACTCACTCTAATCCTCAACTCTATTTGAAATGTAGTAAAGGGAGGAAGCTACACACAATTTTTTCTACTCCATGTGAGTCACTGAAAGAAAATGTCACAGGTTGGGCATCTTTTTCAGGCATACGCAAAGGCAGCCGAGGCACGGCTCCTCACATTGCCACGCTGAGCAAAACAGGGATCAAAGACAGTGAAGACAGCATGTCAGAGAAAGAGGGCAGGTGTGGTAGGAGTCTCATACCATTGGGAGGGCATCTCTGTTGCAAAATTAAGATCTCAAACAACTGCAGAATTTAGCTGAAGTGTTTGGACTCTCCTTTTAAAGAGAAGGAATCTACTGTCATCAACTAAAAGGAATGGATGTGGAAAGAAGAGGTAACCAAGATCCTCTGAAAGGAGACCTGGAGGAGTGAGGGAGCAAAGTTACTCTTTAGGTTAAAAAGTGTAAGAAAATATGTAGGATTCATTTGGTGTTTAGATGTCTCTATACAAGCACTGGGGAAATTAGGAATGGGGGTAAGAGAACTCTTTAAAAAAATCTATAAATCATTCTATAAAATGCCAAGGGATTCTCATTGCTGAGTGGATCTCTCATATTCTGAGGTTAAATACCATTAAAGTTCCTGTCTAGTCCCCTACCAAAAAGGGCACAGCACCAGCCAGCTGGGGGCACCCTGGGAAGGAACTGGCAGCAGCTTCTACAAGGACAGAGCAGATGCCATCTGCTGGAAGGGCTCTGAGCCAGGTGTCTCTCTTGCCCCACAGTTTGTGGATCAACAGGCAGTTTGGGGGCAAAACCAGGCAATGCTATACAAACGCCTGTGGGTGACCAGCAATCACTCTCATCTTCTCCCTTCCCTGACTCCCAGAGGCACAGCCCTCTGCTACCCAGACTCCCTTTCAAGGCAGAAGGTCAGATCTGTGTGATACTATTTCCTTCCCTCAAAGACTATGGGTCCAAACCATTATGCTCCCCAATATCTGACCTGATCATTGCCATGATCCCAGAGGCCTCCTCTCTTAGCCAGAGCATCGAATACATGGTGTCACCCCTGACCTAACATCTCCAGCAGGGATCTTCCAGCACAGGCTAGCATGGTCCAAAGCACTCCTGCTGAGGGCAGTTTCCTCTGGGGGGCTTGGCAAAGTCAACCACCAATGTCAGGAAGCACTCAAAGCCTTAGGGAGCCCCTCTCTAGGGCGGGGAGCTGCCCAACACTTCTTCCAACCTGTATTTTAGCGCAGTTCCCTCCCCTTAAGCTACAAATTCACACCTGAACCACAGGTAAGTGGCAAGAGCATCAAAGCCTTCGAAGTTCTCTTTAAAGTTCCTCTCTGTGCAAGATGCAGTGCGAGGGAAGCGGGGAGACCCGCTGCCCCAGGACACCTGCCCCTGTCGCCCTCCCCAGCCCGCTCGGGGGGGCCCCTCCTGGAGAGCCTCCCCGCCCTGCAGGCCCGCGGGGGCGGTACTCACGTCTCGGAAGCGGTTCCAGTACTTGTCCCGATCGTACTGGGAGACGGTGCTCAGCCACTCGTCATTGTCCAGGAAATTGCCATGGTTGGCGCCGCCCGCGAACGCGTCCAGGTGCCGGCTCTCCGCCTGCAGGACGCACCACGCGGCGGCCGCCACCGCCAGCACCGCGATTGCCGGCATCTGCGGGGACAGGGCGGGGGGCCCGCGGAGGCGTGAGCCCGGGGAGGGGGGTGCTCACCACCCGGTGCCCACGCGTCCGCGCCCCCGAGCCGGGCTCCGGCCAAAGGGGGCACCGGGCACCCCGCACGCACCCGGAGCGTTCGCCGGGGACCCCTCTCGCAAACCGGGGTCCATGCCCAATAAGGAGGCTGCGTCACTAATGAGGCGGCTGCTGTCAAACTACAGAAGCCCCCCCACACCCCACACACACGTTCTCCGGATGCCCCCCAAGACCGTCGTCGTTCAATCGCAGGCTTGCGCACCCCTCCTCATAAACGAGGAGCCCGGGACCCTCGAGCCGCCCTCGCACAGACGGTGCCCACAGCCTCGGGGCACGCGAGGAGAACACGGGCTCTGAGCAGCAGCTCCGGCTCTGCCGGAATGGGGGAGAGTGGATGCGCAGCCGGGCTTCCCGGATCGCAGCTCGTCCACCCCGAGGCCGCGGCGGCAGAGGGGGCGCGCGGAGGTGCCCCCCCGACCCTGACCCTCCCAACCCCCCGGGCGGCCGCCAGCTGGTCCCAACTACACCAAGTTGGGGCGCAGGGCTCTGGAGACGTACCGTAGGGGCCAGCCCTGGTCCCCGCGTCCGAGCTGTCCGAGCTCCGGTGGAGCTGCCGCCGATAAGGGGGGTGGGCGGGCTCGCTCCGCTGCGCTCCTGCCACCCGCCGCCGCCGCTGCGCGTCCGGCCGCTTTGTGAGCCCTCAGCGCTCTGGCTCCGCCGGCTCCTCGCTCGGGCGCGGCGTCTGCGGGCGGAGGAGCTCGAGCGCCCGAGACGAGGCCTCTGGCGCCCCCTGGCGGCCGCACGCTGCGGCGCTCCCCGCCCGCTCCCTCGTCTCCCCAGGCACAGCCGCAGCAGCAGCCAGGGAGGTGACTCTTCACAACCATTTTCCCTTCAGACTTCTGTTTTCCTAATGTGGAGCTGAAATTAATTCGCAGGCACACGCTAGGGAGAGGCAGAGGAGAAGACTGAAGGTATAAGGCAAAGAAGCCAGCCAGAGTTGAGACATTGGCAAAAGTTGGGTCACCCAAATCGGAATCATTAAGGAAAGGAATATGGCCCCTAAAACAAACTAGATTGATTCAGAATGCTAAAGAGAAACGGTGTCAGTCTAGAGACTAAGGTGCTCCTGATCGAGGCCATGGTCTTCTCAATTGCTTGCTATGCTTCCGAGAGCTAACCAGTGGTTAAGGATGGTAAAAGACATAATATGGACTGCCAAGAGAGTAAACAAATCTGTTCTGCAAATGGTGAAATCATATTAGTCCTTGGAGACAAGGATTTTGAAGCTCTCACTCACATACTCACATGCTCTTTGCCAGGAGAGACAAGTCCTTAGAGAAGGACATCACGCTTGGAAGGGTACAAGGTCAGTGCAAGAGAGCAAGACCCTGGATAACATGGATTGGCACCGTCATGATCATGGCAATGGGAGAAGGTGTGAAAGACAGTGAGATTGGCTCAGGAAAGGGCAGGGTTTAGAGCTTTTAAGTGTCAGATGGCTATGAGTCGTCCTTGATTCCACAGTAATAACAAGAGGCTTCAGAGAAAGGATACTGAAAAACAGAAGGTTGGTTTATTTCCACCCTATTTATTAGCCATGTCTGATAAAACAAGGTTGAAAGGGACTTAACACAGTCCCCTGCCTGTGGATAAGTAACATTGACCTGTTTTCCTTCCACTTTCCTTTCCTGGCAAGATAGCTCATTCTCCCCAAACACCTGAGCATGCTTTTAGAAGAAGTCTAGCCCCTTCCCTCAAACAAACACCCTTAAAACTCTGTGTAGATTTCTTTAAAAAATCTCAATCTCTTGGCTAGCATCCCAAGGCCTGCTACCTCTCCCTACCACTCTGGTCCCATCTCACATCACTCCCTCCTCCTTTTCTGGCTTCCTGGACAGGCAGGCCTGGGTTACAGACACAACGGAGCTGCTCCAGCTCTGGGCTTTAACACTGCCTGTGCCATGCTGCATCTACCTCCAGAGGACTGCATTCATTCACCTCCCAACTTATTCATTCTCACTTTTTCAGAGAGATTTTTGCCAAGTCTGACCCTGATAACAGATTCTTTGAAAACATGATGCTTCTCTGACTGTCAATTTACTGCATTTAAAATCATTTATTCCACATCCATCTCTTGGCTGTGAGCTCTCTGAGGACATAGTTTATGTTTGGCATGCACCCCCTAGTGCCCAGAGCTCAAGCTCCTGGCATGCAGCAGGTGCTCAAAAAATATTTGTGGGATGAATGAGTGCTGTCTAAGCATGGTCTGGAACCAGTTTTCAACCAATATACCCTGATGTGTGTGAGTGGCCAGTTGTAAATTGTGCTGAAAAGAATTTGGTGGCAAGTAATAGTTTAATGTGTGAAAGCTAGATTATAATTTTTCTTAATGTCAGCAGAGTCGTGGTTATTCTTCCATTACTCTGACTAATTTGCATTCCTCAGAGCTTTCTTGGAAAAAAAAGGAAAGCTATTGGGAACGGTGTGCCATCCACAGTTCATCACAGCAATGTTTTCGGTATCTCGATAATCCGAGGGGGAAAAGGTTCAGAAATGACAGAGGGCATATTTATTGTTGTCGTAGACCCAAGTAAACAGCTGCTTTCCCATTTCTCTGCCACCTTTGACGGCAAAAGTTCCCCAGATTGTTGTCTTCTCATGTCATTTCTGCCTCCTCACCTCCAATTTGTTCACTAACTACTTGCAATGGCTCAGTAACTACCTCCGAGTCACCACACCCTGCAGTCACACTGTGTCCTCTCTGACTTGGTCCCTGAGAGCAGCTGTCCCTAGGTATCCATGGTGCCCTCCTCCTGCTTCCCTGCTCCCCACTGTCCATTCCCCTTACACTCCAGACCTTCTCAGGGCTCATGCCTGCCTCCTCTGCTCTCCCTAGCTAAACTCTTTCCCTGTGTATTCACAATCAATCCTGTGTTAACGGTTCTCCAACTGCACAGCAAACCCAGATGTTTTTGATGACTTCCAACTGTGTATCCAATTTCTTGCTTGACCTCTCCTCTTGAGTGTCATACAGGCACATCAAATACTACCAGACCAAAACTGAAGTCTGGATATCCCTCCAGGAACCTGTGCTCTCAGTCACCCTCGATGGAGCAAATGTATCCCCATCCGCATGACTGCTTAAGCCAAAAAACTACAAACAACAAAAAAAGCATTGCCTTCAAGTCAAAATCATCTCATAACTGATGTCCCAGTGGGTTTTCAGGGGCTGTAAATCACACGAGAGGAGATTGCCCAGCTTTCTCCTCTGGAGCAATTGGTGGATTTGAACCACCTGCCTTTGGGTTGTCAGAGTAACTCCTTACTTTCTAGGCCACCAGAATGCCCTGGAAACCTGAGATTTACCTTCAGTTCCTCCATTTTCCCTGTTGCTTATTTCCAGTCTATCAAGAAGTCTGCTCTGTTCCCAGCATGAGCTCTCTCTCCAAAGACTAGTTCCTCCTGAAAACATGGCCAAGGTAAGTGAGAGGAAGTAAGTGACACAGTGGCCACTACAATGGGCTTGAGCATGACAAAGATTGTGAAGATGGCACCGGACAGGGCAAGGTTCAGATCTATTGATCTATTGTTCATTGGATCACTATAAATCATAGTCAACTCGTTGGCACCTAACAACAATCCATTCCATTTCTCAAACTTCTCTGGTCCATCTACTACATCCTACCTCCGCAAGCACTACTTGACCCACTTGGCCAGCACCTCTCCACCTGGACAACTCCAGTGGTTTCCTGACTAGTTTCTCTGATTCTTTCATTTCCTTTCTTAATTATCTATTCAGGGCCTGGAGTGATCTTCTTTAAAATGAAACTCTTTGCACACTTATGTTTATTGTTGTTTTGTCCACAATAGCCAAGAGCTGGAAACAACACAAGTGCCTATCAACAAACAAATGGATAGAGAAGTTGTGGTATATTTACACAATGGAATACTATGCAGTGCTGAAAAACAAGGAACTCATGAAATATACAACATGGGTGACCCTGGAGGACATTATGCTGAGTGAAATACCTCAGTCACTAAAGGACAAAAACTGCATAATGTCAATATTATAAAACAAGACTGACATCAGGTTGGGGGAAACTAATAGAGGGGACAAATAATGTACACTGCATTGAAACAGATGAGGGAGAAAAATGTTTAAAAGGGTTATATGATTAGGAATTATTTGCATGACAAGAGTTCAGAATAAGAGCTACGTAGTAAAGTGGACTGGGGGATTATATAACAATGAAAGAATTTTTCTTTTCTTTTCAAAGAGTAAAGCGAACTGGCAGAAGAGGTGGGCAGGGAGGAAATGTGCAACAATGAATGAATGGAAATCCAAGTTCTCTATAATCTTTCATTAGAATACCAATTAAAAAATTTTTTAAAAACCCACGAAACTCTCAGCCTTGCATAATATCTCTCTGTGGTGTGCCATGACACTAAAACAAAAATCTACGGTCCTTCCCACCACTGATCAAGCCATCTAGCTTGTGCATCATCTGGCTCCTACCCCCTCATTCATTAAATCCCAGCCACACTCCTGGCCACAGTTCCGAGAACATGCCCAGTATGTCCTCACATCAGGACATGCGCAATGGCTGTGTCCTGCGCCTAGAATGCTTCTCTCCCTGCTCATCACAGGATCACTCCTTCAGTTAGTAGACCTCAGATCAAATGTCACCACCTCACTGAAGCTTTCCCTCACTGACCCAAGTAAAATAAGCATTCCCTGCCTGTGTTGGTGTTAAGTGTTATCGAGTCAAGTACAACTCATAGTCACTGTATGAATGACAGACGTGAACCTTATGCTATCTTGTGCCATCCTTATCATCCCTCACATGCTTAAGCATAATGCCACAGACGTTGTATCAATCCATCTCATTAAGGGGCTTCTTCTCTTTCGCAGAACCTCCACCTTTCCAAGCACAATCTATCTCCCCAAGGAATAAGCTCTTCTATCAATATGGATTGCATCTCAATATCAAGAACACAGAGATCCTCATCACCAGTTGTGGTTTAATCTTGCTCAGATCCACAATCAACACTCTTGGCACTGGTAGTCAGGGCATCAAAAGAAGATTTGCATTAGGGAAATGTGCTGTCAAGAACCTCCCCAGAGTGCTAAAGAACAGTTTCAGCCTCGAGACAAAAACGTGCCTTATTCAGGCCATAGTCATCCCAAGTGCTTGCAGTGCATCTGAGAGCTGGACAATGAATAAGAATGACAGAAAAAGAGTTGTGGTGCTGGAGAAGGATATTGGACATACCATGGACCACCAAGAGAACAAACAGATCTGGCTTCTTGTTGTTGTTGCTGTTATGTGCTGTCGAGTTGCCTGCAACCCTAGGTACAGCAGCTCTGAAGCCTGCCCTGTCCTGAGCCATTCTCAGTAATTCCAACACACCAACCTCAATTGCCCCAGTTGCTGGATCCATCCATCTCATCTGGGGCCTTCTTCTCCTGCACCGTCCCTTCTAAGTATGATATCCTTCTCGAAGGACTGGACTCTCCTGGCCACATATCCAACCAAAGTATGTGAGACGGAGCTTCAAAATCCTAGCCTCCAAGGAGAAACTTGGTTTCACCTTCTTCAAGACAGAACTATTTGTTTTCTTGGCAGTCCATGGTATGTTCAAGACTCTTCTCCAGCTCCACTATTCAAAGACATCTGTCATCCTTGGTCCTTGTCCAGCTCTCTGACACACAGCAAGTAATTGTTAGAGAGGGTGAAATCAGGAAGCTCCCCAGAGATAAGGATTGTGAAGCTCTATCTCACATACATACTTGCGGTATGTTGCCAAGAGGGACCAGTCCCCGAGGAAGGACATCATGCTTGGAAGGGTGGGAAGGACAGTGCAAGAGAGGAAGACCCTGGATGAATTAGATTTACACAATGACTGTGCCAATGGGTCAAATGCATCAGAGATAGTGAGGCTAGCTCAGGATAGGGCAAGGCTCCGAGCCATTGTTCATAGGGTTGTTATGTGTCATAGCTGACTCAAAGGCACATAACAAGAGCAATAACAATATGTCCAAAGAATGTGAGATGAAACATTACCATTCTTGCCTCCAAGGAGCATGCTTGTTGTACTTTTTCCAAGACATTGTCTCGGTCATTGTACCTATTTGTTCTCTTATCAGTACTCTGTTCCTTTGTCTACTACCATCTCTCCCTGCCCCACAATATGAATATCAATCCGAAGAGTGCACAGACATTCTCTTTTTCACTTCTGCATCCTTAGGCTTTGCTAAGAACTTAACAACTATTGGGCATTCAATACGTATTTACTCAATATTTGAATGAATGGGCAGAGAAAGCAAATCTATAGCCTTTAATGCATCTAGAAGCTTAAAAACCCTGTCTAGAGACCTTTTTTTTTGGTTTGTTTTTGGTCACCCTTAAATTCCATGCTCTGCAGCTTCAAGCTCTGCTTTTCTGGGAAGGCCTGTCCCCAGTTGAATCAGAGGGCATCTGCTCCTTGGCTTAGCTCCAGCGTCACAAGTAGGACCTTCCCATAACCCCCTGCCAGGGTAGGGAGGGCAGTCAGAGCAGCACAGACAGGTGTGGGGGGCTGAATCTGGTCTGAGCTGCAAAGGGAGGTAACCTTGGAACGGGGGTAAGGAGGCTGGAAGCTGGAGACGTGCCATCAACTCAGCCAGCACTTGAGGGGAGAAATGTCAGATTTATTTGGCTGCAGGAAGCACCCGGGAAAAACAAGACCAAGCCTTGGGGCTGTATTTCTGGTTTTCATCGGCTTATGTGCAACTATAATAACTCCTAGTTTTAGCATGTTTCTTGTTTCCAAAGAGTCCCACATGTTTTATTTTCAGTTTAATGACTCCTCAAACATGTGCTGCCGGGTAGTCTAAACCAACATAACTATCACCACTTTATATTGAGGATAAGGGAGCACAGAAAGTTTAATGAATTGCTGAAGGTCAGAGAAACACAGAGAGAGAGAGATGAACCTAGGAGTGGAAAGTTCTATAGGCAGCCCTCTTCCAGGACACGGGGCTGGCTAGACCCAGAATCACCTAGCGGCCTCTATCCAATTAAAAAGTACCTGTAATGATCACATCAACACAAATAAATTCAATATCACACTCATGCATCTACCTGCTACAACAGCATCTCTATTTGTTCCAAAATGGAATGTTTGGTTCCAATGATCAGCATGGTAATAGTCTTTCTAACCTCCTGCTAGCCCTGTTTTTAGTGAATCTCCAACCTGTGGAGCTTACCATTTGAATGTTGCCACTCTCCACCCTGGTAGGCAGCTCCCAGCTCCCTGTTGCCTCTCACTTGGACTCCTCCTAGCCCCAAGTCCTCAGAAAAGGCGCTCCTTGTCCTCATAATCTCACATATGATGTCCCATATGAGTAGAGGGAGGGAAAGGATCCCAAGGACAAGGACTAGGTCCCTTCTTATTTCTTTTATTATTATTTTTGTGTGAGTGTA
>NW_006400009.1:2886922-2945674 GCF_000299155.1 Elephantulus edwardii
TCTAATTTTATATTGATTTATTTACAAAGTTTTAATACATAATTTTTCACAAAAGATCCCTCCCATTTCCTTCACACACACACCCCGTAGAATTGGACAACCCTATAATTAACACTCCATCCCTCGCCCATCCTCACTCCTGTGCTTCTACCCTCTTCCCCCATCCTCATACTCATTCTACAGTAATGGTTTTATACAGTATTTGTCCTTGTAGAACTGAATTAGTTCACTCAGCATGATGCTTTCCAGTCCCTCCCAAGTTAGGTAGTAATTTGCAAAATCATTACTCCTGCATGCTGCTTGGTATTCCATTGTATGAATGTACTACAACATCTCAATACTAGGTCCCTTCTTACTGCTAAGCCCACGTTTATTGCGTACTGTTCAGTCAGAACTGACCCATAGCGGACCCTCCAGCAGGTTTTCAGAGGCTGTTAGTCACGCGGGAGGAGATTGCCTCTCCTTCTCCTTCAGAGCACCTGCAGGCCTCGAACTACAGGCCTTCGGGATTGCAGTGCAGCTTCTTGCCACTAGAGCTTCCTAGTTCTTAGGAAAATATATAGTTGTTGTTGTTGTTGTTGTGAGCCATCGAGTCGTTTGCGACTCATAGCGCCCCTATGTACAACAGCCCTAAACTCTGCTCTGTCCTGTACCAATCACACCGTCTCCGACACACCCATCCTGATTACCCCAGTCACCGAATCAATCCACCTTATAAAGGGCCTTCCCCTCCTGTGCCTGCCCTCCACCCTCTCAAGCTTGATGTCCTTCTCCAAGGACCAGTCCCTCCTTACAACATGTCCAAAGTATGTCAGACGAAACCTCAGAATCCTTGCCTCCAAGGAGCAGACGGTTTAACTCTCTAAAGGATGAATCTGTTTGTTTTCTTAGCAGTCTATGGTAACCTCAACACTCTTCTCCAACATCAAAGCTCAAAGGAATAAATTCTTCTTCTATCCTCCTTGGTCATTGTCCAATATTCTGATGCATAACAAGTGATTACAAAGACCATGGCCTGTATCAGACGCACCTTAGTCTCCAGAGAGACACCATTGCTCTTCAGTACTTTAGAGAGGTCCCTAACAGCAGACTTTCCCATCACAATACACCTTTTAATTTCATGGCTACTGGTGCCAAGAGTGTTGACCATGGAGCCGAGCAACCTAAGCAGCTCATCCAGAAGGACCTACAACTTTTATGAATGTGTCAATTTGACTTGTTGATTGTATGTGTCCAGTGGAACTAACCGTGCCCCATCTACCTGACCCCGTTGCCGTTAGCATCTCTAATCACACACATAAATGCTTGTTTCTTCTTCCTCTGCTTCTTGAAGATCTGTGGCATTTGGTCAATCCAGAAAATTAAACTCTTACAAATAAATTGAAATTGTTGTTGCTGTTATGTGTCGTCGATTCGCTTGTGACTCATAGCCGTCAGAAAAGCTAACCGTCGCTGTCCAGGGAGGGAGCAGAGGAAGTAGAAATCCTAACCACAGGGGGAGAAAATCAGTAGAGGGCTGGTTAGTAGTACTATTATTTTAAATCTAAAATTCTTTTCATTGTAATTTGAGTAGAGGTTCACACAGAAATTGGCTTTTAATTCTCTCATTTATACAGGGTATCACCACCCCTCACACATGACTTGCATCCATTGTTAGTGCATTACTCATGATGTCTTCTTTTTAGCAGTATCTTCACTTTACCTTTCCCAGTGTTGATTAGTACTGTTATTGTCGTTGCTGTTATTATGTACCTTCGAGTGGAAACTGACTCATAGATGAGCCTCCAGCAGGTTTTCAGAGGCAGAAAATTGCTCTGGAGGACATTGTCCATCTTTCTCCTGTGGAGCAAGTGGTGGATTTGAACCACATTCCTCTGGGTTGACAGCACACTATTTGCCACCAATCCATCAAAGCTCTCTTATTAGTTACCTGGAGTGTACTAGGAGCTCCAGTGGCTGAGTGTTCAAAGAAGCTGTGCTGCAATCCCGAAGGATGTGTTTAGAATCCTTCAGCTGTTCTGGGGAAGAAGGATTGGTGATCTCTTCTTGTGCTTTCACCTGCCTCTGAGAGCCTGCTGGAGGGTCAGCTTTGGTTTCAGTTGGGTTGGTTCCAGTTGGTTTCCAGCTTGAAAAACAAAACATACTATATATAAATACATAGTAGTTAATATTCATAAAGCACTTTGGACATATCCAGCATGTATTAGATAATGCATGTGTTATTAAATGTATTCCTCATGAGACCCCTTATGAAGTTGTGAGTCGAGTACGACTCATAGTGACCCTGTGAACAAAAGATCTGAACCCTGCCCTATCCTGCGCCATCCTCACACTTCCTGACACACTGACACACAAAAGCCCATTGCAACAGTCACTGTGTCAGTCCACCTGGCTGAGGGTCTTCCTCTCCTTCATCAACCCTCCACCCTTCCCAACATCACGTCCCTCTCCAAGGAACAGCCCCTCCTAGCAACATGCCCAAAGTATGTGAAGACAAGAAGTAGGCACTGGAATAAGCCTTGTTTTACAGATGAAGACATTGTGGTACAACTTAGATTGCTTTATGAGTAAATGAAGAGCCAGCATTTGATCTGTACACTGCCTGACATCAAAGCCAATCTGTGAGCAACACACTACAGCCCTCACACCCACAGCTGCCACCTCCTTCCACAGCTTCTGTGTTGACCTCACCTCCTGCACTAAATTCACTCACATAGTGAGAAGACTCTTTTTGTGTAAAATGAACTATTAATTCATTTGTGCACAATACATACACTATCATGGAGTTTGGTCTAGTCTCGTAAAATATATATTTGGAAAGAACATGAATTATTTACAATTGTGATAATATATTAATCAAAAGTGCTAGTAGGCTTTGTGTGACTCCTGATCCATGAAGAGTACTGGGTTGAATACTATGTCCCCAAAACACATGTTCTCTAGGAACCGGAGAATGTGACCTTATTTGCAAAAGGCATCATTGCAGACATAATTATTTAAATTAAGATGATGGCAAACTGGAGGAGGGCAGGATTTAATCTACTACGACTGATGGTCTTGTAAAAAGGAAAGGAAAACAGACACGGAGCCACAGGGAGAATACCCCACAAAGAAGAGAAAGATTGGGGTGATGTATCGATAGGCCGAGGCCTGCCAAGGTTTACTAGCAAAACCTGAACAAAGAGAAAGTCATGGAACAGATTCTTCCCTCTGAGCCTCCAGCAGGAACCAACCCTGCTGACATCTTTGATGGTGGACTTCTAGCCTCAGAAGGTTATTGTTGTTGGTAAGTGCCATCAAGTCGTAGGCGACTCATAGCAACCCTATGAACGAAAGTCCTCAACACTTGGATAACTTTCATCCTATCTCCAGGTTCATAGGTTTTCTGGAGGCAAACTATTACGGAAGTGGATGCCACTCCTGCTTCCAATCTTGTTTTAATCAGGGAGGTCCACCAAACACTGTCCACCATGGGTAACCATTCTCACATTTGACACATCAGTGTCACAGTGTTCAGCTTCACAGAAACCACGAGTTACCTCTGTACGGCAAGTGGACAGACCAGGGCTATATGACCTAGAAGAATGTTTGACCAAAACCAATTTAAAACGGGCCTGAGGGCCGCATATTAAAGTTGCCCACCTTTGGCTTGGTAGCATCACTTTCTGTACAGTAGTATGAAAGGAAATAAATTTTTGTTGTTTTAGGGCAGCAGGTTTGTGGGTTTTTTGGTTACAACAGCTTTTGGAAACTAACATAATGACGATACAACTTCATCACTATAAAAGTGCAAAGTAGTATTTGGCCTCCAAGATTACAATTTTGGCACTTGTCTCAGAATCCTGAGGCCCACTCTACCTCCTGTCGCAGTCAGTGACCAGAGCAGGAAGCCTGGTAAAATGAGTGTGAGGTGGTATCGTGACCCTTTCCAGGCTGACTCCTGAAGCCATTGGTCTTGCTAGCCAAGTCTAACAATGTAGCCAGGAATGAGGGAAGAGAAATTGTAAAAAAAATCACTGAAGATGAGGAGAGAAGGCCTGGGCTGGTCTACAGAAGGCAAGAGCTCAGAGTCTTCATTTAATCATTCAACAACTGGCTTGTAAGTCCTGTTCTCATGGAGTTTATTCTAACTGCAAAGACCTCAAAATCTGTTTGTAGCACTGGAAGCAAGCCTGCACAGCCTATCTAGAAAGTAGTCATCTCTTTTGACTCCTCTGTCTTCCTGCAAGCTTCCAACCAACTCAGACATGCAGAAGGATTCTCAGAACATTCTGATTCTCCAAATGGCTGAGACAATCCTTGGAGTTCGTAAGGGACCATCAACTGGAAGATTCATCCAGTTCCAGAAAAATTAAAAGAGCATGTACTTGACACAATGAAATAGCATGAGGTCTACCTCGTAGGTTTATTAAGAAAACTAGACAGATTTATCTCTTCAATGTGATCAGAACAGCATCAAAACCTACTGAACAAACCCAGACCTACTGCCACTGAACTACTCTGTCAGATTTCCAAGACTAATTTTCGCAGAAGCAGGCTGACCCATCTTTCACCCATAAAATGACTGGTAGATTCAAACCACTGATCTTTTTGTTAGCAGCTGAGTGCTTCAACCACTATGCCAAAAGTACTCCTTCCTACACATAATAAATCATGTGTACATGCTGGTGTATTAAATTTAAAAGTCCTCGCCTAGCCTTTTTTTTTAAATTTTTTTTACATTTATTTATGTTTCATTTCAATGAACATCAGCTTTTTAAAATTTTTTAATTTATTTATTTTTCATTTCAATGAACATCTACAGAGATTTTGGAGGTAGATACCACTGTCACCTAGTTTTGGCTATGGGTTTGAATGGCGTCCACCAAAAAGACCTTTATATCCAGTGCCTGTGAATATGATCTCATCTGAAATAGGGTGACTGCAGATGTAACTAGTTAAGATGATGTTATCAATGAAATTAATAATTCACCTCAACCATTCACAAAGTGAATTCTGATATCATCCTGACCTGTGCCCATGTCAGAAGGTACACAGAAAAAGGTAGCCAGGTGAGACTTCATCTCTGCAGGTAGGAGTTATGCTTACACAAATCAAGGAATGCCTAGGCTACTGGAAATGGTTAAGGACTCTGGAGTTTGAGCAGGTTAAATTGTTTGAAATTATAAATTATCTGAGCGCAGGCAGTCCTGCTCCACAGGCCCTGGTCTCAGCCTGGAAACAGTGCTGCTTCACTGTCTTCCTCCACATTATGTTTGAAGGTGTAAAATACGAGAATACCTGATCTTGTGGTGCGAATAACAAGCCCTCAGAGACTCGGAGGCAATTTTCTTTCCTTCCCTTGGAAAAGACAGCCAATCTCTTTTTCTTTTTCCTAATTAGCTTTATGTTCAAAGAAGAGGCATGCACCCATGTGTTGACACCGGCTTCCATGCGTAGCACAAAGACTGTGAATAGGGTGGTAAGAGAGTCCTTCCCTCTTGTTATGGTGTATGGATATCACAGTTTGGGCATGGTGCAGGTTGGCACATTTGGGGAGGTAAAGACTGGTGGATGGATCCACAGTGCTTGCTTGTGCCCCTGAAAGACAAGCCTGCTGAAAAAAATAACCCCAGCGCAATAAGAATCCCCATACTCAGAGTAACATGGAGTCCTCCAGGAGAAAGTTCACCAAGAAGCTTTTAAGTTGGGCTGGAAACAGGAAGTCATGAGTGGAACTGGTGGAGTCACACAGCACCATGGATACTTGGGGAAGGCCACAGAAACAGACCAGACCAGTTTGTTGAGCTCTGGTGGCCCAGTGGGTAGGGAATTGTGCCGCCCAAAGGGGCTGCCTCTCTGGAGGTTCAAATCCACCAGTGGCTCCTTGGGAGAGAAAGATGGGCAATTTCCTGTGCCTTTTATAGCCTCTGAAAACTCACTAGAGGATAATTTATGAGTCAGTTCCACTTGATGGCAATGAGTTCAGATGAGTTTGCTGAGACCCCAGAGGAGCCCATGTAGGAACAGTCTCACTGGAGCATGAACTAAATCGGAAGGATTTCTAAGACTACCAAGTGAACTAGCTTCCACCAAAACCAAATTAACTGAAAATATTTCTTTCCTAGCAAAATTCTAAAAATGGTACACAGATCCACAAAAGTCTATAGACTAAATTGAATCAGCTCTAGTCCCCAGGAATAAGACACGAGACCAGTATCATCTCAAGATAGTCCAGAGCACTTGACAAGTTCATAAGAAAACACAAACTCCAGTAAGTACAGTAATTGCACAGAGCCCTGAGACTGGGGGAGCCTTGGATCAAGCAGTAGGTCTACCTCTTCCTAGCTGTTAAGTCTCAGTCTAGTTGATTGATCCCTCTGGGACCATTTCCTTGTCTGTAAAATGGGGGTAAAATGTATGCCTTTTTTTATAGGGCTGTTGTGAATATTAAGAGGCACGTAAAACTCACATCACATAGTGTCCAGCACGTGAGGAACACTTCATAACTGTTAGATGACAATGTCATTACCATTATTACAAGACGCTTACGATCGATAGTGCAATTTCTCACTAAGGCCTCACGCGTGAGCCTCACATAAGCAAGGGAGTCCACCACCTTATAGACTAAAAAACTCAGAATATTTACAACTTACACACTCAATTCTCCTAGATTTTTCTTAAGGTCCAAATGATGGGAAGAATTTGCCCAACTTCACATATATTTGCATATAATTTAAAGATGCCAACATCTATGAAAGACGTTCATAGGTAATTTGCAAGTTAAATTTGTATCATTCCACTCAAAACATAAAGTGGAAAGGGAATTATCGAGCCAGGAAGAACTGTAGGGGAGACAGCAGGGGTCCCCAGAAGTTCTCCCAAGATCTTCAGAGGAAGAACACATTACATTCCAGAATTTAGCATCTGCCCAACAAAGAAATATTATATAGAGCATTAAAAAGGTAGCTATAAAATCCGCATAACAACATGAGGAAACATAGAGGTAGAAAATCAAGTTACAGAATTGGATGCACAGAATGATTGCAGCAGGGGGGAAGGAGACAATGGAAGGAGACTCCCCAGGGGCTAGCAGATATTGTGTACAGGTGCCACTGCAGGTAATTGTCTTCTTCAAAAGTTTTTAAGGTAAGAAGAGTGAAACTTCACCAAACATACTTTGGGCATGTGGTTAGAAGGGGCCAGTCCTTGGACAAGGACATGCTGCTGGGAAAGGTGGAGGTCAGCAAAAAAGGGAAGACCCTCATGCAGAGGGATTGACATGGTGACTCTAACAGGGAGTTCAATTATGGCAGAGATGGTCAGGATGGCCCAGGGTTCAGATCCATTGTTCATTGTTCAAATCCATTGTTCATTGTTCAGATCCATTGTTCATTGTTCAAATCCATTGTTCATTGTTCAGATCCATTGTTCAGCTCTGGATCATAGTTGACTTGATGGAACTTAACAATAAAAACAACAAACTTCTTAATGTGAACAGTATCATACACCTTCATTAACAGTGTATACTATGGCATCAGACAGACCTGGGTTTAAATCTCTGCTTCTTTACTTAGTACCCATGTGATCTCCACAAGTTTTTCACTCTCCCTCTCTCTGAACTCCAGTTCCTTTCTTCATTAGACAGCGACAATAATAGCAGTAGATTGTTGTTATGTGCCATCGAGTTGACTAGGACTCATAGCAACCCTAATAAACAACAACTCTCAACTTTGCCCTGTCCTGAGTGTCTCTGACACTCCTGTCTCCGTTGCCACAGTCACTTCGTCAATCCATCTCATCCGTTTGCCTCTCTCACACTGACCCTCTACCCTTCAAGCACGATGTCCTTCTCCAGAGACTGGTCCCTCCTGGAAACATGCCCAAAGTATGTGAGACGGAGTTTCAAAATCTTTGCCTCCAAGGAGCAATCTGATTTCATCCTCTGCAGGACAGACCTGTTTGTTCTCTTGACAGTCCTTGGTATGGTCACTACTCTTCTCCAGCACCACAACTCTAAGGTATCAATTCTTCTGTCATCCTTAGTCACTGTCCAGTGAACAGAAACATTGCAAGCAATTAAGAAGACTATGGCCTGGATCAGACACATCTTAGTAACATGCACGTCAGGATTTTGAGATGAGATTAGATAATGTGCTTTGCACAGTATCTGATATATACTAAGAGTTCAATCAATGTAAAAGAAATATTCAAGACAAGAAGTAGGACCCACATTTTGTCCATGTTTTCATTCCTCTTTATCAGGCATAGGTGGCTCAGTGGTTAAGCAATGGAAGCTCAGCAGTTCAAACATACTAGTTAATCCTTGGGAGAAAATAACGTGGCAGCCTGCTCCTGCTCATGTGGCATCATCACAGAGTGCTGTGACGCCAACCCAAAGGTCACGCGTCTCTTGTTCTAATCCACTGGCCGCTCCGTGGGAGAAAAATGAGCCATTTTCTCCTATTAAGATTCAAAGCTTTGGAAACCCAATGGAGGGTCATTAGGAGTTGAGACTGACACATGGCAATGAGGTTTTTAGAGTCTTCACAAGTGTCAAGATCATGAAAATCAAAAAAACACTGAAAAACTAAAAAGTTGGAAAAAAGGAAACTAAATAGCAGCTAAATGTCTTCAAAAAGGGGAAAATGGCATAAGTGGGGACATGGTGACATTAAAATAAAGTTGTTGTTGTTGTTGTTGTTGTTGTTGTTGTTGTTATGTGCAATCGAGTTGCCTGCAACTCGTAGCGACCCTATGTACAACATCCCTAAATCCTGATCTATCCTGTGCCAATTGCACTGCTTCCAACACACCCATCCAGATTACCCCAGTCACTGAATCAATCCACCTCATAGAGGGCCTTCCTCTCCTGCGCCGTCCCTCCACCCTCCCAAGCATGATGTCCCTCTCCAAGGACTGGTCCCTCCTCACAACATATCCAAAGTATGTCAGACAAAGCCTCAGAATCCTTGCCTCCAAGGAGCTGCCCGGTTTAACCTCCTCCAGGATGAATCTGGTTGTTTTCTTAGCAGTTCATGGTACATTCAATACTCTTCTTCAGCACCACAGCTCAAAGGCATCAATTCTCCTTCTATCCTCCCTAGTCATTGTCCAACTCTCTGACACATAACAAGTGATTGCAAAGACCATGGCCTATATCAGACACACCTTAGTCTGCAGAGTGACATCATTGCTCTTCAGTACTCTGGAGAGGTCCCTATTTAGTTTATAATAGTAAGCTAATGATATTGCTTCTAAGTGCCATTGACTCACAATGAGCCCATGTAATACTGTAAAACAGCCCCATAGGATTTTCTTGGCTGTAATCTTCACAGAAGCAGACTGCCAGGTCTTCCTCCTACAGAGCAGCTGTTACATTTAGACCTCCAACCTTTCAGGTGGCAGCTGAACACTTAACCACCAGGTACTTGTACCATTGTGAAACTCTGGGTTTTGTATTATGCTTAAGTTCTGTATTATGCTTAACTTTAGGCTAAGTTGAATAAGGGACATAAGAGGACTCTCTATACATTTTTTATAACTTTTCTCTAAGTTTAAGATGAATTCAACAAGAAAAGTTAAAAGTATCATATGAAAAATAAAATACACTTGACATTGTGTAAACCAGAGTGAAAAGGAAGACAGACAGAAAGAAAAGAATGGGCCCAGGTAAGGCAAACTCCTTTTACTGTCACCTCAGCCCAAGCCAAACAAATAACTCAGGTGGAGAAGTAAAAAATTATTTCCATTCCCTAAACCAAACAGAAACTGTATTTAGTCTCCACATGCTGTGTTCTTCCATTAGCATGGATAATTGGAAATTGACTGCCTTTAGAAATGATGCCCAGTTTCTTTCTCTGGGTACAACACAAGATAAATTCCCAGGGCAATGGCCTATGTTATTGAATCCAACAGTAATTAAGTTAATGTATCCTATCTTGTGTGTAGAGGTGTAATTCAGACGGTACAAATCCTTTATTGAACTCAAATTCAATAGACATATACAATTCCCCTATTTGTGGTTGGTGCTAAGGTTGTAGGAAAATTACAAAAGGTGATATGTTATAATTATATCCTCATGAAGGCTGAGTATTCTTATCTGAGATGTACCATTCATAGGGCAACTTCCTATTTGCACGAAAGGAAATGTTCAGGTGAATAAACTTCAGAACAAAAGAAATGAGACAGAGACCTGTAGCTTTTGCAGGACGAGCATCTTTTTTTTCTCTTTCTTGCTTGCTATGCTCATATTTTTCACTATGTAACCACCTCCTTCTCTCTCCGTCAATATGACTCAGGAGGCCAAGTGTCATAGAGATAGCACATGACTTTACCTGCCCAAACAATACACTATTCTCCTGGATGTAGGATAGGCTTACGATCCAAGAGTGGCGAATGAGGTTTAGTTGGAGAACATTGTTTTTTATGCTTTTGTTTTCATGTTGGAAATCCATTATTAAAAGATAGACATTTTATCATCACTCCTTCATGTCCCCTTAAGAATGTGTGCTTTGTTTTTTCATATTTTAGTCGTTAACCTATTTTGGGTTTGTTTCTGTAGATGGTGTTTTATTTTTCTGAGTAGAAATTAAGTCATCTAATGGCATTATTGAAAAATTCTTTCCTCATTGAATGGACTTACCATCTTTGTCATAGATCATTTGACAATAGATATGTAAACTTATTTCTGGATTTGCAATTCTAGCTTATTGTCATATTTATTATTGTTGTTGTTAGGTGCCATTGAGTCACATTCGATTCAACAATAGATTTGAAACCTGTCCTATCCTGCACCACCTCACATTAGAGTCCATTACTTCAGTCACTGTGTTAAGCTTCCTGGTTGAGGATCTTCCTCTCCTTCGCTACCCTTCCACCTTTCCAGGTATGCTATTCCTCTCCAAGGAACAGCCTTTCCTAGCAACATGACCAAAGTATGTGAGACAAAGCTTTATTGATAATCTTTGCCTCCAAGGAGCACTCTGACTGCCTCCCCTGTTCAAGACATATCAATTTGGGTTTTTTGGCAGTCCATAGGATATTCCGTACTCTTCTCTAATACCACAGTTCAAAGGAAACGATGCTTCTTCTGCTATCCTTATTCATTGTCCTATTAGTACCAGGTGATTTTGACTACTATAGCAATATAACTTGTTTGAAATCAGAAAGTGTCAATCTTCCTAATATCTTTTCTTTCAACATTGCATTAGCTATCTGATTTCTTTTGTCATTTCATATAAAGAAAGTTGAGGGTTGATTTTTTTCATTTCTGTAAAGAAAGTTGTGGGTATTTTGATCAGGATTGCATAGACTCTATCATTTTGGGTGGAATTGACATCCCAATGCTGTTAAGTCTTCAAATCCATAAACATGGAACCTCTTCTATTTACTTAAATCTTCTTAATCTCTTTGAGCAGTTTTTTATCATTTTCATTGTAAAAAATCTTTCACATTCCTGGCTAAATTTATTCCTATGTCTTTTATTCTTATAGATACTATTGTAAGTGGAATCATTTACTTAATTTCCCTTTCAGATTTCTCACCATGCATATAAAAACCCAAGCCATCAACCATGCACCACCAGGATTTCTCATTAGCTGGCAGACACGAATCAAAACTACAATGAACTGTCATTTCACTCTCACTATGATGGCTAAGATTAGAAAACAAAACAAGAAAACAAAATATAACAAATGTTGGGAAGGATATGGGAAAATGGAAATACTTACCTACTGCTTGTGTAACTGCACAAAGTTTTAACTGTCGTAGAAAACAGAGTGGAAATCTACCCCACCTCCCCAGAAGAAAACAATCCTCACTAACTAAAAATACAACTATTTTATAATAGAGAGTGTCACCTGGTAGTAAGGAGTTGTCCTGCCAGTCCAAAGTTAGGCAGTTTGAATCCACCAGCTGCTCCAAGGGAGCCTATAGACAATCTCCTGTGTGTTTAACAGTCTCTGAAAACCGGCTGGTCAGTCAACTATGAATCTGTTCTACCTTGATAGCAAAAAGTTGTTGTATGGTTGTTTATGATGAAGAAAACTTCATGTTCCATTCCTAGTTATATACTCAAAATATTTCAAAGCAGAGATTCAAACAAGTATTTGTACAATGTTTTTTGTAGCACTACTTACAGTAACTAAAAAGCTAACACAATCTCTGTGTCCAAGAATGGATGAATGGATAGAAAAAATAGAGTGCATACAGCCTCTATAATCCCATTAAAATTTCTGGTAAGAGGAATGAAGTCTTGATACATGCCACACTATGGGTGGCCTAATTTTTTACCAGTGCTTTCCATGCAGCTTGAACTTCTCTCTTCATTAGCATTGGTTCTTGATCACTTCTTAAAATGGGTCCGTGTTGATCAATTCTTTTTTGTACAGTGATTCTGTTTATTCCTTTTATCTTTTTTTATGTCAAAAGTAAGGCCCCAAGAAATGATAGCATATCAAATTGAGATGTTTCAACAAATAGTTATGGCCCTAGAAACACTCTCTGCCAACCAACTGGAATAGATCCATATTTATTCCCATACAAAAAAAAATATGATCCAACAGAGTGTGGAAATTATAAAACAAAATAATTTACATTACATGCAAGTAAAATCCTAGTGAAGATTATTTTTAAATGGCTACCTCAGTAAGAAACTGCCAGAAATTCAAGATGGATTGAGAAGAGGCTATGAAATGAGGGAGATCATTGATAAAGATACTAAATAGTATCAAAAGATAAATGTTTCTTGTGTTTAACTGGCTATGCAAAAACATTTAACTGCCCTGAAAAGTTATTGATAACATCAAGAAGAATTGGAATCACAGAACACTTATTTATTATACTTATTATTATTTATTATTGTGTTAAACTCATACATGGACTAAAAAGTAGTTGTCCAAACAAAACAAGAGTTTAAAATCAAGAAGATTTGCATCAAAGATGTATACTTTAATTTCTCCATGACCATTCAGTCTATATGCTGAGCAGATTGTTTTAGATATTGGACCTTATGAAGAAGAATGTAGCATCAGGATCAGAGGAAGTCTCATCAACTCGCATTATACCTTGCTAATAGAAAGTAAAGAAGACTTAAAGCACTTATTGAAGAAGATTAGTGCTAGTGCCTACAGTTTTCACTACGGATTACACCCCAACATTGAGGAAACTCCTTACTACTGGAACAATAAGCAATATCATGATAGATAGTGAAAAGATTGAAGTTGTTAATGATTTCATTTTATTTGGATCCACAACTGACATCCATGGCAGCAGGAGTCAAGAAATCAAAAGATATGTTGTCCTGGGAAACCTGCATCACGGACCTCTTTAAAGTGCTAAATAGCTGGAAACAAAGGAGGGCGCTTCAACAATTTAGATCCTCTCAGAAGAGCTGTGGGTGAGCATTAACGTTACTGGTAAGGATATTAGTTTTCTCCTGGACACAAGAGTCTACTATTTGGTCCTAAAAGCCTTCTGAGATCCCAATTCTTCTCACTATTTCTTAGTTGTTGGAACTAACGGAAAACCTCATAAGCAGTTCCATACTTCACCTCTGCCTTGCATGCAGACTTCCGAGTTGTAAAACAACCCAGTGGTAGATGGAATTTGGTCCAGGACTTAAGAAAAATAAATGACATAGTTGAGCCTTTACATCTTGTGGTTCTTAACCTTTATACTATAATAGACAAAGTGCTAGTCAATAGGCCTTTTATTGTAAGAACTACGTTCCCTCTGTAACTTGATTTGTGCCACTATTAGAGCCTCTACTTGGAATATTGTTTTTTAATTTTTGGCTCATGTACTTTTAACTTGTTAGTTAAATTTGTGTCTTCTAGGCTGCAACACTTCCATGATACATCTTCAAGGATATGAACATGTATGGCTAAGCACAATTGATAACAGTGCATCTAAATTCCAAAATCAATCTCCATAACAGTCTATGTGTTTCCTTTTGCCAAAGGGGCCCTTTAGAGTAGTGAGAGAAGATCTTCACCCTGAAACCTACAGTGTCCCTTTTAGCTAAGAGAATACACCATCCCCTTTTCCTTATGAATCAGGGTGAAGTCTCTCTCAGGGAGGAGTGATACGGAAACGCAAAGGACACACTGACAAAGGAGATTAATCAGAACTGGCTTTGACAAGCACTGTGGCAACTGGACAATTAAAACAGACTTTCAAGGGGGTAGAAAAAAAGAAGAACGAACTGGGGAGGAGGGTAGAGAAAATAGTGCAACAATGGATGAATGAAAACCCAAAATATCTGTAAATGTTCATTAAAATTAATAAAATTTAATAAAAACTTAAAAAAATAATAAAGTGCTAAATAACAAAGATATCAATTTAAAGAATAAAATGTGCCTGATCTAAGCCATGGTATGTTTCAATTGTTTCCTGTGCATCTGAAAGCTGGGCAATGAATAAGGAAGAGTGCAGAAGAATTGATGCCTTTGAATTGTGGTGTTGAAGAAAAAAATAAACAAAACTGCTTGGAGGAAGTGTAATCAAAATACTTGCTCCTCAGAGGCAAAGATAGTGAAATTTCATCTCACATACTTTGAGCACATTGTCAAGAGGAGTCACTGCTTGCACAAAGATATTGTGCTGGGGAAGGGGGAAAGCCAGAAAAAGAGCAGGAGCTCCTCAGTGAGAGAACTGATAGATATTTTAACAATGGATTCAAACATGGTAGAGTTTGTGAGGCTGGGACAGGATAGGGCAGATCAGATCCATTATTCTTAAGGTTAACTCAATGGCCCCTAACTACTACCAACTAACTGCAGTATGGATACAGTTTGACGAAATGCTGAGTGAAATAAGTCAATCATAAAAGGACACATACTGTATTACCTCATTTACATAAAAAGACAAGAACAGACAATTGTATGGAGATTATGTTTATTAGTGGTTACTGAAGGCAGAAGGAAGGGAAGAAGTGGATTTTTGTTTACAGGTCAATACATTTCAGTTTATGATGATGGAAAAATATCTTTAAGGGTAGGGTCAAATGGCTAATGATTGTAATCATTATCAGTAAGTTATCCACTTGTAAACAGTGGAACTGTCAGAAGTTCTATGACAAATATTTTTGTAACAATGACAGAAAAGGAAGAAAGAGTAACCTCTGAGCCTTGCTAGGCACAACTATAAGAAAACATGTTTGCCCACTTTATTTTTGTTTTATATTGGTTTGCTTACAAAATCCATATACTTTGGGTACCATTCATGTACATATGTTTTACACATTCCTACATTCACATTGTGTTTCAAATGATCACTTATGTATATTGTGTTTTATAAAATTAATCACCATTAATCTAATGCCTACTATTACCTCAGATGACACAACCTTATTTGTCGAAACTGAGGCTGATCTGAAGCATCTGCTGCAGAAAGTCAAGGCCTGTAGCCTTCAATATGGATTGAAACACAACATCAAGAGAACAAAGATTCTTACCACTGGTCCAGATGGCAGCATCATAATAGGCAGTAAAGAGATTGAGATTGCTAACAGCTTTAGCTTGCTTGACTCCACAATCAACTCTTTGGTACCAGAAGCAAGAAAATAAAAAGATTAATTGCATTGGGGAAAATCTACTGTCAGGGACCTCTCCAGAGTACTGAAGAGCAATGATGTCAGTCTAAATACTAAGGTGCATCTGACCCAGGTTATGGTCTTTGAAATTACTTGTAATCTTTAAGAGAGCCAGACAATGACTAAGGATGATAGAAGAAGGATTGATGCCTTTGAGTTCATGGTGCTAAAGAAGAGTATTGAATATTTCATGGACTTCTAGGAGAACAAACAGTTCCATCCTGGAGAGGGTGAAAACAGACTGCTCCTTGGAGGTAAGGATTTTGAAGCTCTGTCTGACAAACTTTGGGCATGTTGCAAGGAGGGACCAGTCCTTCTAGAGGGACATTATGCTTGGAAGAGTGAAGGAATAATGCTAGAGAGGAAGATCCTGGTTGAGATGGATGGACTCACAGAATGCAGTAGGTGTGTCAGAGACAATGAAATGAGCAGGATTCAGAGCTGTTATACATATGGTCACTAAGGCGAAATCTACTCAACAGCATATAATAGCAACAATTACCTCATATTTACAGGTCCCTATTGGATCTTTGCCAACTTCTTCACACACACTCCTCTGATATCAAATGTTGTTATCCTAGTAATTTCCTTTCCTCCCTACTTTCTTTCCCCTTTTGGACGTTTTTCCACATCTTACTTGTTATCTTTTTGTTTTCGCAGTAATGATCTTATGCAGTGTTTGTCCTTATGAGACTGAGTTGCTTCACTCAGCATAAGGCTGAGTGGAGTAACTGGATTCTCTTATGTTATATATTATTTTACAAAATGATTACTCCTTAGTGCTGCATAGTATCCCATTGGGTGAATGTACCATGATTTTTTAATGTGTTCATTTGTTGATGCATATTTGAGCTATTTCCATTTTCTTGTTATTGTGAATAACACTGCTATAAACATCGGGGTACAAATCTCAGTTTGTCTGAGTTCTGTTTTCCTCAGAGTATATTCATAACAATGCAAGGATCTCATAACAAAGATTTCTAGAATCCTACAGGGCGTCCACAAGAGAAAGACTGATAACTCAATCACAACATGGGCAAAAGTCACGGAAAGACTTTCTACAAATGTAGACATTCAGATGGCCAGCAAATACAAAAAGAAATTCTCAAAAATCTCTGGCAATAAGAGAGATGCAAATCAAAACCACAATGAGATACCTTTTCACCCCAGTAGTAGTAGTAGCAGCAAAGTTTAACAGGTCAGCAAGTAATAAAATTTGAGGAGGAAGTGGAGAGATTGGAATTCTCATACACTGCTGGTGGGATTGTAAAATGGTACAACCACTCCGGAAGTTATTTTGATATTTCCTCAAAAATCTGAACATAGAAATCCCATATGACCCAACTACGGCAAAATATAAAATTTTTAAACTTGTATTGGAGGTTTAAGGTCATGGTTTCATTGGACAGTGTAGTTAATTAGTCTAAAAACATGTTTAGTGCTTCTACTATACCACTTAGACTTTTGTGCCATTTCAGGGGCCTTAAATGCTTAGAAGTGGTCATCCAGGACACAGAAATCATTCTTTATTCATCTGGGGCAAAAGAGTATCCTATTACTGAATAGGAAGGAGAAATGGACTGTATGCCTCCGTAAACAACTGCCTCACTTGTCATGAAATCTAAGCTGGGTCATTTGGGGCTATCATTACTAAACAATTGGATCAAGTATTCTGGAATGAATTCCAGATATTTTTGTGCAATAGAGGCTATCTGAACCCTTGACACTGATGCCATGTGATAATCCTTAAGCTTTAAACCAAAAATACCCTCTGAAGTCTTCTTAAAACCAAACAATAGTTTGCCTCAATTAGTGAAGAATGTTTGCCTTGAGCACTGTTCTGTCCTAAGACCTATATATATGGAACCAAACTGACCAAAAACAACTCAAAAATTATATAGGAAAATTAGGAAACAATTGCTTTATTTTAATGAGTGAGGAATAACTCAGAAAAGAAGAGTATATTGTTATATAACCTAAGAGTGAATCAATGTCACTGAATTGTACATATTGTATAGGACTGAACTGATGTGCGTTCTGTTGTACATATTTTCAACAAGAGCAACAAAAATAAAATAACCACCACCCATTTGTAGGTTGTACCCACCATCCATCTGTAGGTTGCGGAACTCTAGTGACTTACTTGGTGCTATGCTACTGGAAGCTATGCTACCAAAGTAGCATAGTGGGGTCTCCTGTGGTGAACAGACTTAGTCAAAGCTTCCAAACTAAGAACAATGAAAAAGAATGGTCTTGTGACCACCTTCCAAAAAACACTGCCTAGCAATAATTGTATAAAACACAGTTTATATGAACAAAATACAAGGAAAATAAAAGATTGCATAAAACTCAATGTATATACACAAAACATAATTATATGAGTGATTGTATGCAAGCCAATAAAAATATTGGGGTTAGGGAACCAATCCTGTGGGTCACAACACAGTACTGCTCAACAAAGTGTTTGAAGGGAAGCCCACGCAAATACCCAGTGACTGACTACTATAGTGGACTTCAAAACAGGAATGAAGGATAGTGTGGGGGAAAGTTCAGCATTAAAAAAAAGGCAAAACATAAAAAAAGAAAGATTTTTTAAAAAAATTTAGAAGAATAAAGGTAATAGATTTCCCTTTAAAATAAAAAATAAACAATAACAACAGTAAAAAATCAGGAATGATCATGAAGATGATACTAGACTGGGTAATGTTTTGCTATGTTGTGTGAAGCATTGAGTCCTGAACACCCTATGTTGTTGTTGTTATGTGGCATCATGTTGCTAGCAACTCATAGCGACTCTATGTACAACAGCCCTAAACCCTGCTCTGTCCTATGTCAATCACATTGTCTCCAACACACTCACCCCAATTACCCCAGTCAATGAATCATTCCACCTGATAGAGGGCCTTCCCCTCCTGTGCCTGCCCTCGACCCTCCCAAGCATGATGTCCTTCTCCAAGGACCGGTCCCTCCTCACAACATGCCCAAAGTATGGCAGACAAAGCCTCAGAATCCTTGCCTCCAAGGAGCAGCCTGGTTTAACCCTCTCCAGGATAAATCTGTTTGTTTTCTTAGCAGTCCATGGTACATTCAATACTGTTCTCCAGCACTAGCTGGAGGCATCAAAGGCATCAATTCTCCTTCTATCCTCCCTAGTCATTGTCCAACTCTCTTACTTCTAACAGGTGATTGCAAAGACCATGACCTGTATCAGATGCACCTTAGTCTCCAGAGTGACACCGTTGTTCTTCAGTACTTTGGTGAGGTCTCTAACAGCAGACTTTCTCATCGCAATATGTCTTTTAATTTCCTGGCTGTTGGTGCCAAGAGTATTGACTGTGGAGCCAAGCAAACTAAAGCTGTGAACAATCTCAATCTCTTCACCATCCGTCCTGATGCTGCCAGTTGGTCCAGTGGTGAGAATCTTTGTCTTCTTGATATTGAGCCTCAATCCATATTGAAGGCTGCAGTGCTATGGACTACCAAAAAGACAAATAAATGCGTCTTGGAAAAGGTGCAGCCAGGGTGTTCTTTGGAGGCAAAGACAATGAAACTTCATCTCAAATACTTTGGACATGTTGTTAGGAGGCGTCAATTCTTGGAAAAGGACCTTGTGCTTGAAAAGGTGGAGAGTCAAGGCAGGAGGGAAAAATCCTTATCAAGATGTATCGACACAGTGACTATAGCAATAGGCTTGAGTATGTCAGAGATGGTCAGGACGACATAGTATAAGGCAGAGTTAAGAGCCATTATTCATAAAGTCTTTGAATCATGGTCAGACATGACAGAATTTAACAATATTGAAGCAGTACCATGAGTCAGAACCAGCTAGATAGCAACTAATAACAACATTAAAAATAAAGACTTCTAGGGCTTCAGAATTTTTATACGACTTTTCAGTACTCAAGCATGTCTCTAAGTTTATCCACTCTGTTACACTGTCATAAAACTTGGCATCTTTATGATTCTTTTAGTTACCGTCTTTCTGTATCTCTCACTTTCCTCTTGCCTCAGAATGGAGAGGCTGGAAGCAGAGGGACGAGGATGTGCAAGAGGAGGAGGGGATTAATCATGGGGTTGTACACTTTGATGGGAAGAGGGAGGAAAATGGAAAGAATTTGTTCTTGAAAACCATGTATTCAAATTTTGTAAATAAACTACAAGGAAAAAAAGAAGAAAAAAAAAAAGAGAGAATGTTTACAAACATTAGCTCTTCCCAGAGTGATCAACTGTCCTCCAGCCCTACCTAAATGTGTTGGCATGCATTTAAAACCTCTTCAACTCAGGTTTTTAATTTTTCTGTTAACCCTAAAATAAATGGTGAAAAGAGGAAAACAGTGAAGAGATTGTCAAGATAATTCTGAGATTATAATGTTTATTCTAACAGAAAAGATAGCTGAGTTAAAAGTTGCCATAACCCATGTTTTCCTTATACATATAAACCCGCTGATATTGATGAAGAGAATGGAATAATAGCCTATGGACTGGCAAAGGAACAACCAAGTTTATCTTGGTTAAAAGTGCAACCAAGATCCTCCTTAGAGGCAAGGGTAGTGAAACTTTGTCTCACACACTTGGAGCATGCTGTCAGAAAAGACTAGTTCTTAGAGAAGGACATCATGTTTGGGAAGATCAGAAAAAGAGAGGAAGACCCTCAACAAGATAGAATGAAGCAGCGATTGTAGTGGTGGGTTAGAGCATATCCGAGATCATGAGAATGGTGCAGGGTTAAGCAAGGTTCGTATCTGTTGTTCATAAGATAGTTATGAGTTATAGTCAGTTTGACAGCGTCTGACAACAACCAATAACATCACCATTATTGGAGGAGGCAACAAAAGAAACTGGGTCTTCTGTCATAAAAGCAAAGGCATATGCTAGAGGAGAAAGGAAGTTGTTTTTTACCAATGGGTTTTAAATCAAGTCTATGAATCTCAAGAAGGAGAAGTTGCAGGGAGGAAATCAAGCTTCAGATGCACAATAAAATTCAATCATTTGCTGTTGAGTTAGTTGTAATAGTTACCAACTCTTCCATTGAGTGTCTGAGGCTTTAATCACAATATAAAGAGATTATCAATCTTTCTCTCTTGGAGCAACTGGTGGTGAATGACCAGTGCAATTCTCTATAGACTATCAGTTGTTGTTGTTGGTATGTACCACTGAGTCAAAACTGACTTACAGCTCCCACTCCAGTAGGTTTTTTGGATTGCACCAGAATTGATTGTTCACCTTTCTCTTGCAGAGTAGCCGGTGGGTTCTAATTGTGTGCTTTCGGCTCTGTGGTTTAGCAGGTCTGTTGCTCAAAATTCAGCTTCTCTAGACTATTGTCTTTGGCTTTGCCATTGCTCTTTTTCAACTCTTCTGGGACAACATTCTACTCTGATCCAGCTTTGTCAACTCTGCCTGCCAACTATGTGAGCCATCTTTCTCATGCAAATAGGGCATATTCATCTATCCAAGAAGATTGGCTAATCTCACCATTAAAGAAGGCATATTCAGCAGAAAAAAGCAGATATCTCATGACTAGGAAAGAAGAGAAAGAAGGTATGGCACACATCCTTTGGGGTCAGAGATTCCTGAGCCAGAGACTCTGATTTGCTGTTTACTGAGAAGTTGTCTGGACTGAGAGATTGTATCTTACTGTTATCTGAGAAGTCCTCTGGAATGGAGGGATTGTATTTGACTATTAATCAGAATGATAGCCTGTTAACTTGCCTAATAAACCCCATTACCATGAATACGGTTCTGTGAAGTCTGTGTGGTCACTGTAATGGATTTTAGATCCTGTAGGTAGTTGCAATGGCATGAGAAGACATGTCTGACCTCACAGTAACTAGTTTTTGTGTTATGGATGCTGTAGATGGGGGAAGTTCCCCCTTGTAGAGTAATCAGAAGTCTGACTCAGCTATTCTCATGCTGCCCTGGCTCCTAACACAGGTTGGCAGTGCAGCTCCTTATGAGACCCACCAGACCTCCCTACAGCATACTAGAGACAGACTAAATAACAGTCAATGTTAACCATTTAAACGTAACATCTTATCCATTCCCCCCCCAATAGGCAATCTTCTATCATTGCTGTTGTTATGTGCCCTTGAGTCAACTACAACTCATAGTGACCCTATGAACTGTAGGTCTGACTCTTGCCCTATCCTGAGCCAACCTCACCATCTCTGACACTACTGACCCCATTGTCACAGTCATTGTGTCAGTCCATCTCATCCAGGGTCTTCCTCTCCTGCGCTGACCCTCTACCCTTCCAAGCATGATGTCCTTCTCCAAGAACTAATCCCTCTTGACAACATGCATAAGTATACGAGACATAGCTTCAAAATAATTGCCTTCAAGGAGCAACTTGGTTTCACCTTCTCCAGTACAGACATATTTGTTCTATTGGCAGTGCATGAGATGTTCATACTCTTCATCAGCATCACAACTCAAAGGCATCAATTCTTCTTCTGTCATCCTCAGTCACTGTCCAGTTCTCAGATGCATAACAAGCAATTGAGAAGATCATGGCCTGGACCAGATGCACCTTAGTCTCTGACACTGTTGTTCTTTAGCCCTCTGGAGAGGTCTCTAACAGTAAATTTTCCCATAGCAACTTATCTTTTGATTTCTTGACTGCTGGCACCAAGATTGTTGATTGTAAATCCGAGAGAGATAAAATTGTTAACAACCTCAGACCCTTCTCCATCTATCATGATACTGTCTATTGGCCCAGTTGTGAGGATCTTTGTTTTCTTGATGTTGAGATGTAATCCATATTGAAGATTGTAGTCCTTGACATTCTGCAGCAAATGCTTCAAGGCCTCTTTAGTTTTGACAGGCAAGGTTATGTTATCTACATAATGCAGGTTGTTGATGATTCTTCCTCCAATCTTGATGCCACATTCTTCTTCATAAAGTGCAGCCTTCCAAATGTTCTGTTCAGCATGTAGAGTGAAAGGGTATGCAGAAAGGACACATCCCTGACGCACTTTTTTCTTAATTTTGAACCATGCAGCGTTGTTACCTTGTTCTGTTTGGACAACAGCTCCCTGGTCAAAGTTTAGATTTCACATGACCACAATCAAGTGTTCTGGTATTCCCATTTTCTCAATGTTAGTCACAATTTGTTGTGATCCACATAGTCAAATGCCTTTGCATCGTTGGTAAAACACAAATAGACATGCTTGTGGTACTCTATGCTTTCAATCAAGATCCATCTGACATTGGCAATGATATCCCTACTGCCACCTTCTCTTCTAAACTCTGCTTATATTTCTGGAAGTTCTCTGTTGATATGCTACTCTCGTCGCTTGTGGGTAATCTTCAGCAAGATTTTGCTTGCATATCATATTAGTGATATTGTTCTATAATTTACATATTCTGTTGTATCACCTTTATTTGGTATGGATCTCTTCTAGTCAATTAGCCTAGAAATTCTCTTCTAGATTTTTTGGCACAGCCTGGGGAACACATCCAAGACTGCATCTGTTTGTTGAAATATGCCAATTAGTATTCTATCAAATCAAATCATGGGACCTTATTTTTTTGCCAATTCCTTCACAGTGACTTGGACTTCCTCCTTTATTACCATTGGTTCTTGATCATATGCTACTTCCTAAAATGGGTCTGGGTCAGCCAATTCTTTCTTGAAACAGTGACTCTTGTGTATTACTTCAATTTTATTTTGATGCTTCCTGGATCATTCAATATTTTGCCCATAGCATCTTTCTGTATTGCAACTCGAGGCCTGAATTTATTCTTCAGTTCCTTCAGCTTTAGAAATGTTGAGCAAGTTCTTCTCTTTTTTACTTTATGACTCCAGCTATTTGTACATTTTGTTATAATATTTTACTTTGTCTTAATGAGCTGCTCCTTGAAGCCTCTGTTCAACTCTTTGATTTCCTAATTTCTTCCCTTTGTTTTGGCTTCTTGGAATTTATAGTGCAATATTCAGAGTCTCTTCTGAAATCCATTTGGTCTTTTCTTCTATCGAGTTTCTATAACATTTATAAAGGTCTTTTCTTGAAAAATAAATAAATAAATAAATATCTTTTCTTCTGTAGAGCAGAGATCATGTCTGTGCAAAATGGAGTGTGGGGAAGAACTGTGGTCAACAGTTTCTTGGTGCTGCCTATTTGCCAGGCATTGTATACCTTCCAAACAGTATCTCATAGTACTCCAACCACTGTCTACAGCAAGCCTTCAAACAAAGTCTTTTTAACCTCCTTTGTCAAATGATGAAACTGAAGTTCAAAGAGGTTCAATAATGACTAAGATCTCACAGCTAGGAGATGTCAGCACCATTATTCTAATGCAATATTTCTAGCCACAAAGTTCATTTCATTTTCTCTGTACCTTGTTCCTGGCCAGAGAACCATTTCCAATTCACCCACAATATTAGAAGAACTATTTTGACCAAAAGTCAAAAGTAGAAACTCTGGTGAATATTGGAAGTGGTGAAGTGTGTTGAGTGTGCCAAATGGAGGATGAAACAGATAACCACCTCCACAGCTTTCATCCAACATTCCAAATAAAAGACTACATTCAGTTTATTATCAACAATGCATAAAAAGTACAAATTTCCAGTGTACCCCAAAGAGTCATCATACAAAAAGGGGGAGGAACCAAAACAAATAGCAGCAACAAAAAATTAAAACCTTCATCCAAAGGAAGTGCCATAAGCCAACATGTATTTCTAAAAATAGATTCATTATTGTACTTACAGCAAAATCAAGCAAAAAAATCCCCAAAACTAAATAAAAAATTAAAATCATCACAATATTGACTATCGTTCAGTATACGCTCATATATAGTGACTAGAACATTACGTGGATTATGTCATGGAGTCTTCATTTGTACCTATTGCCTATTAGCACCTACTAGCACCTATTGTTAGATGAGGAAACCAAGGCTCAAGTTAAGTAAAGTGCTCAAAGTATTTCAAGTGGACTCCACTCCTAAGCAGAATCCTCCTAAGGTAGGGTAATTTGCCTTCAGAACTTTCCCTTATAAGTACTTATTTCTACCACAAGGAAAATGCAGATATGAATATGCATTCAACAATACCATGTAAGAAGGCTAACATATGCCAGATCCTCTTTAAAATGCTAGGATACAGAATTAACAAAAGAGACACAATGCAGTTCCACATGGGGCTTACATTCTGGTGAAGGTAGAAGACAGATAATAGACAAATGTGACCGGTAAAGCTAAGGACTATGAAGAACATGGAGCCCAGAATAATAATGAGGAGTAGCTGGAAAGAGTGCTAGTGGGGGTAAGGCCCTGTTGAGAAAGTGACATTAAAGTAGAGAGTCAGAAAAAAGGGTCTAAGTTATTCAGCTGGGATAAAAGATAGGTGATAGAAGTGAGGGAGCCCCAGGTAAAATAAACACGACATACAAAAAGTTGCATCTGTCTGTTCAAAGATAAAAGAAAAAAAAAAAGAAATGACCATGTGGCTACAGAAGGAGGCAGGAGAATAGCAAGTGGTGAAATCAGGAGAAACGTAGTCATGAAGGACATTGTGGGCCATGGCTAGAACTCTGTATTTTATAAGATGGGAAACCTTAGGAGAGTTTTTAGCAGAGGAATGACATGATCTGATTCAGTCACAGTAAGAATGTTCTAGCTGATTCTAGAGACAGTAGGGAGGCAAAGAGAGGAGGTAGAAAGCGATTACAATCACCCAGCTAAGATGATGGTGATCTGGTCCAGAGGGTGGCAGCAGAGGTGGTAGAAGTGATAAGATTTAGGCTATTATTTTGAAGAGTTGATAAAATTTCCCTTTGTTGAACATGGGAGGGAAAAGTCAAATCGAAGATGATTGCAAGAAATATCCACAGACCAGGACCCAAAGGAAATCAAGAGCATTTTAAGGTAAAGGGACTTTTTCTGTCAAATATTTCAATATATAATTAATTATGTCTAATTAATATTTGAATTATAAAAGCAATTATATTTAAACAATAAAATATAATTTTTACCTCTCTCTGAAATATTCTGAAGAATAAAGGACTAAAAAAATTAATAAATTAAAAAATCAAGATTTATCATCAGAAAAGAACGCTGTTGTTTTCCTGGGGTAAAGCCCAGCCCAGATAGTTGAGTTTTCCTATAGCCATTGCAAATAGTTCCAGAAATGCTCCCTCACCCTGGATCTCTGTGTAGGGAAAGGTGAGAAGGCCTAGAGGCCTTGAATTCTGACTGTTTAGGCAACTGAGAAAGAAATTGTAACAGACTGTTAATACGTGTTATGTTGTTCGAGTATCTATTAGATGAACAAATGACTGGTTCTATTCCAATTTAATGAAGCAGAGATCATCAAACACACATTTCTGGCTGTAAAACATTCTTTCCCATTGCAGTCTCCCCAGGGGCTGTTGGAAAATAGATGGGAGTTAATATCTGAAGATTAAATAACACGATAGCAGATTTTGATATGTTTGACCTACTTTTTAAGAACCGAACAAAGATTATTTTTTTAACTCACTGTCTTGTAATAAACAGCTTAATAGGTCAGTGTTAAGCCCTCTATAATGAGAATAGTAGTGCAGGGGGAGATAAACATGTGGGTGCCCATTCGTTACAAGGATCAAAAGGAATTCAGGGTCTCCCAAGAGTATGAATACCTGAATAGATTGGCAAAGCCTCAGTAGAGACCTCAAAACATTCTGCTTTTCCCTCCAGGCCCATGGAAAAGGAAATAACCCCCTAACATACCATCTCAACTGGAGAAGACAACTCAGAACATGAGCTAGAGGGTTCCATGTGAGTATTCTGCTTCCTTCTGGTGTGTCTAAAAGGGACACACGATAAGGATCACTTTCAATCTCAAAATGTCTGAAGTCTCTGAGACCTCTTAAGGGCCCCTCAACCATCTATTGGGAGCAGTCAGAGACCTCTCTAAATTACTGAGGAGCAATGATGGCAGTTTGAACACTAAGGTGTGCCTGATTCAGACCATGAGCTTTTCAGTCACTTGCTATGCATGTGAAAGCTGGACAATGAATAAGGATGACAGTAGAAGAATTGAAGCCTTGAGTTGTGGTGCTGGAGAAGAGTACTGAATAAGAGAACAATAATAGCATTAACAGATTAAGAGTACAGTAAAAGAGTGCTGAGAAGAGTACATGGACTGCGGAAAGAACAGTTCTGGAATGGGAGCAGCCAAGTGCTCCCTAGAGACAAGGATGAAAGCTTTTTAAATGAAAGCTTGGTCTTTCATACTTTGGACATGTAGCTAGGTGAGGCTATTTCTTGGTAAAGGACATCATGCTTGGAAAGATGGAGGATCAGTGCAGGAGAGGAAGACCCCCTCGAACAAGATGGATTGACACTGACTTCAGCAACAGGTTCCAGTGTCTGAGAGATGATGAGGACAGCATGGGATAGTGCTAGTTTCAGACTGGCTGTTCATAAGTTCAGTATGGGTCATACTCAACTTAATGGCACCTTGCAACAGCAACTATCTGTAGATGGGGAAAACTGCTCCCCAAGGTGACTGACTCAGAGCCAGTCCAAATGTGTGAAAAAGCTGATGGCTTTAATTGCCTTGTACTAGGTCCCTGGGCACCCTCTGAATCTCAGTGTTCTCATGTGTGAAATGCGAATAATACTTAACTCATGGACTTTCTTACAAGAAAGTAAGACATGTACATGCATATAAATGTGGTTAGGCTTTACTGATTACTCTTACCATGATCACTCATCTGTGAAACCTTTTCTGGCCTCCAGAAGGCTATAGGATGAAATCTAAATGCCTGTCATCCAGATTTCATCTTTAATATCACCATTTACCTAAATCTAATCACCCTTTCCTCCATAGCTTTCCAAATTGTATCAACCCCAAGGCATCTCTAGATCTTTCTACCACAACTCCAAGTTTGATTTTCTTAAGAGCATGTTGTTGTTGTCATGTGCTGTCGAGTCACTTGCGACTCATAGTGACCCTATGCACAACAGCCCTAAACCCTGCTCTATCCCTTGCCAATCTCATTATCTCTGACATGCCTATCTCCATTACCCTAGTGACGGAATCAATCCATCTCATCCAGGGTCTTCCTCTCCTGTGCTGTCCCTCCACCCGCCCAAACATGACATTCCTCTCCAAGGACTGGTCCCTCCTTATAACATATCCAAAGTATGTCAGACGAAGCTTCAGAATCCTTGCCTCCAAGGAGCAGCCTGACTTCACCCTCTCCAGGATGAACTTGTTTGTTCTCCTAGCAGTTGATTGTATCTTCAGAACTCTTCTCTAGGACTAAAGCTCAAAGGCATCAATTCTCCTTCTATCATCCCTAGTCATTGTCCAGCTCTCTGAAGCACAAAAAGTAATGGCAAAGATCATGGCCTGTATCAGGCATACCTTAGTTTCCAGACTGGCATGGTTGTTCCTCAGAACCTTGGAAGGTCTCTAACAGCAGACTTTTCCAATGCAATTCATCTTTTAATTTCCTGGCTGCTGGTACCAAGAGTGTTGATTGTGGAGCCAAGCAAACAGAAGGTGTCAACAATCTCAACCTCTTCACCATCTATCATGATGCTGTCAACCAGCCCACTGGTGAGAATCTTTGTTGTTGTTGTTGTTTTTATTTTGAGCTTCAATCTATATTGAAGGCTGCAATTCTTGACCTTCTGCAGCAAATACCACTGATCTTATTTATTTGCCTGTCTTATTCAATGCTATGTCCTCAGTGCTCAAAACCATGTCTGTCATATAGAATTGTTGACTGACTTGGCCTGAAACAAAAGACCTTCCACAAAGCTCTCTTGAGAATTAAATTATCCCCAAGGGATGCTGTAACACGTTTTTTTTTAATCTGCCAAAGTTTGACTATTATCCAGCCAGTGGGAAGAGAGATGGAACAGAAGACCTTTTAAAGTCCTTTCCACTTTTTAGAACATTTTAACCTCTTCTTGTTGCTACATGTCACAGAGAAAACTATTGTTTGCAAGAAAAGGCAAGAAAGTAGCCACCATATTCCAATTCTTTCTTATTGTTATGAGTAGGTGGGATTCCCACTGCTCATAGCAACATTTCAGCAGGTTTTCAGAGGCAGTGAATAGCATGGGAGAAGATTGCCCATCTTTCTCCAGCTGAGATTCAAACTTTTTTACTTTGAGTTGGCAGTGCAGCTCCTTGTCAATAGGCATTAAAAACTAAAACTAAACCCATTGCCATCAAGTCACTTCTGAGTTATCATATCCCTATAAGACAAAGCAATTACTCGCTATGCTTCAGAAAGCTGGACAATGACTAGGGGTGATAGAAGGAGAATTGATGCCTTTAAGTTGTGGTGCTGGAGAAGAGTATTGAATATAACATGGACTGCTAGGAGAACAAATAAGTTCATCCTAGGAGAACAAATAAGTTTGCTCCTTGGAAGCAAAGAGTCTGAAGTTCTGTCTGACATACTTTAGACATGTTGCAAGGAGGGACCAGTCCTTGGAGAGGGATGTCATGCTTGGAAGGGACAGCGCAGGAGAGGAAGACCCTCAATGAGATGGATTGATTCAGTGACTGGGGTAATGGGGATAAGGTGTGTCAGAGACAATAAGATTGGCACAGGATAGAGCAGAGTTTAGAGCTATTGAGCATAAGGTCACTATGAATCACAGGTGACTCGACAGCACATAACAACAACAACAACGATAAGACAAAGTAGAACTTCCCCATGAGAGCTCTAGTGGCCTAGTGGCAAGAAGCCGTACTCCAATCCTGAAGGCACATAGTGCAAATCAACCAGCTGCTCTGTGGGAGAAGGACGGACAGTCTCCACCTGTGTGATTAACTGCCTCCAAAAACCCACTGGAGGGTCAGCTATGTGTCGGTTCTGACTCAACGATACACAACAACACTATGGTATACAACAACAAATCTGTACAGAAGAGTACTGCCTCACCTTTCTCCTGTGGGGTAGTCAGTTGGTTTCAACCACCACCATTCTCATCAGCAGTCAAGTGTTTAACTGTCTGTCAAGGCTCCTTGTGTGGTCTTAAGCCCATAGAAAATTGTATAAAATAATCACATAGGTGAAAGGCAACTCTTAAAAGCAAAGGGAGGAGGGAAGGAATAGAAGTTTTATACTCGAGAGCTAAGACAGAAACATGTAAAGAAAAATAACAAAGCTGCTAGGAAGTACTGGCAGCTTCTCTGACAGCAAAATTCAATTGCAAAATAAATCAAGCAATTCTTCAAACCACTGCTAGGCTTCAGGAAATTGGGATTGTGTTCAAGTGGCCACATTACAATTTCATAAAAACAGTCTTAGTTATTTCTCTGCTGTGGATTTTGGAAGATAATGATGTACTTAATGCTTCTGATTATGTTGCTGGACAAATCTGAGACCATGGAGTAATTGGAAAAGCAGGAACTGAAAGGTGTTAGGAAAAATAATAAACCAGAACCCATTTGGTAAGACTCATGTCCTAGACTCAGAGGCTGGGCTAGGCCTTCACCCTATTTCTACTTAGTAAATTTTGAGTTAAGCTCAACCAAAAAGGACCAAAGATCCAATGTCTATCCTTCCCAAGAATTGTTCCCTTTTGAAATAGATTAATGACCAGGAGAGAGAACTCTCCTTTGTGGCAACTGGCATTATGGGTGAAAGCAGCACAAGAGTCCTTTCTCTGAGAGGTAAGGGTTGCTGTGCCTTTTATGCTGAGACTATTCCAATTTAAGAAGCAAGAGTTTAACAAGAGAAGTGAGTTTTCACATTCTAGCTTGAAGATTCCATTCATTTAAGTTCAGAAGTATCTGGCCTTAAGAAAACCCAATATAATGAAAATCAGACACTATGAACTTCAAAAGTAACTGGAAGAAATTTGAATTCAACTTTCTTTTCTTTAACACAAATGAAACTGAAACCCCAAGATAGTAAATGCTATACTCAAGAGATTCACTAGAATCAAAACCAGATCCCAGGCTTCTTTATGCTCAAGAAAAGTAGCCAACCACTAAGTAGGTTTGCCCAGGACTATATGTCCATGCTAGCATTGAAAGTCCCTCCTCTCAAGAAGTACCAGAAACAGAAACAAGTGGTCACTTAACAGCATCTAACAACTACCAAGTCAGAGTGAGTTCTGTTTGCTTCATGCTCAGAAACAAAGCCAAAGTTTCTTTGAGAAAATGACAGGTGATAATAGGGTAACGTTGCTTGATTTCCAAAAGTTCCCATTAAGTAAAAGCTTTCTGAAATGGGTGTAGTAAATAAAGCAAGACATATTCACTTTATTCAAAATGCCTCGGGCATTGAGTCAGCCTCCTCCTATAAGGCAGCATTTTCTAAAACAAATCAATTCACTTCCAAAGAGATTTATTGATAATTTTAGAACAAATCTGACCAGACTGTGGGGGAAAGTAGACTCGTGTTCTATGGTGCATGAATTATGACTTTATTTGTTATAATCCTAATGTACTTAGGGGTCTGTGAAGACTGCGAGTTGTCAGAGGAGATGGAGAAATGCTACTGGAGGAAGGAAAGAACTTCTACAAGAAATCCTTGGCAATAATGAGCAAGCCAAAGTCAGCAGGGATTGCTGCTCCTCACTTCCCAAGTCTATACCTATACATCTGCTACCCTTGTAGACCAGCGGGAGCGCTTTTCAGAATACAACAAGGAAGATGCCCAACAGACACTTTCCTATAGAATGAGTCCTTAATTTTTTGTTTTCCTCCAGCAAGCATTCTAAATGAGTATTTCCAGAAAAGCTAAATAAAGTCCAACGTCAAAAAAAATGCAAATAGCCGAGCTTACTTGCACTTACAAGAACAATGCTTATCAGACTTCAGTGTCATTCAAATAACCTAGGATCTGACAAAAATGGAGATTTTTAGTGGGCCTAGGGTGTACTGTAGAGGTCTGCATTTCACACAAGCTCTCGGGTGATGCCAATGTCAAAGAGCCATAGTTTGAATAACAAAGATTTAAGTACCTCACTCCATGGAAAGTAAATTTTATAGAAATACTGAATTCCACACCTTTTTCTACATAATTACATCTTTATTCTTTGAGGTCAGGAAACTTTCCATATCTTGATTTTAGATATTTTTTTTGAAAACTGAGAGCTCCCAAATTCGTATTTCCAACTTAGACCTTTCCCTTCACTTCCAGAATTGTAAATGAAATTGCCTACTTAATACTAAAAAACCTTATTAACTTTCAAGTCAGAACCAATTCATAGCTGATCAGTGAGTTTTCTGAAGCTGTAAATCATGAGAGGAGACTGCCAATCTTTCTCCCAAGAAGCCACTGGTGAGCTCGAACCACTACAGAGGCTCAGCCTTCAGGTGAGCAGTGCAAGGCTCTCTGTAGCTCCACTTGGATATCTGAGAAGCATTTAACAATATATCCAAAACTGAGCTCCTGATTGAGCTTTGCTATTGCTGTTTTGTTATGTATCATCAAGTCAATCACTACTCAGTGTCTCTATGAACAACAGATCTAGATCATTCCCTGTCCTGCACCATCCTCATGATGTCTGTCATGAGCAAGCCCATTGAGGTAGTCACTGTGTTAGTCCATCACGTTGAGTGTCTCTTTCTTTCACTGACCCTTTCCCAGGATGCTGTCTCTCTCTCCCAAATAAGCCCAAAGTAAGTGAGATAAAATTTCACCATCCTTGCTTCTGAGGAGCATCCCTGTTGCACTTCCTTCAAGGTAGATTTGTCTGTTCTTTTGACATTCCATGGAATAGTCTACACTCTTCACCAACGTCACAATTCTTTTGTCATCCTTATTCATTGTCCAATTTTCCAATGCATAGGAAGCAACTGAAAATATAATGATTTGAATGAGGTGCACCTTAATCTTTAAATGGAGTCCTTGCTCTTTGTTGTTGTTATGTGCCATCGAGTCGTTTCCGACTCATAGCAACTCCTTGCTCTTTAGCACTTTGAAAAGGTCTTTGACAGCAGATTTCTCTAATGTCTTTTGATTTCTTAACTGCTATGACCATGATTGTATTAGAACAGTTTCCTAACACAATTATTGATTGTGGATCCAAGTAAAATGAAATTATTGACAACCATAGTGTTTTGTCCATCTATCATTATTGTGCTCTGCCCTGTGCCAATCTCACTGTCTCCAACACACCCATCCTGATTACCCCAGTCACTGAATCAATCCACCTCATAGAGGGCCTTCCCCTCCTGCAGTGTTCCTCCATCCTTCCAAGCATGACATCCCTCTCTAAGGACTGGTCCCTCTTTGCAACATGTCCTAAGTATGTCAGATGAAGCCTTAGAATCCTTACCTCCAAGGAACCGCCTGGTTTAACCCTTTCCAGGATGAATCTGTTTGTTTTCTTGGCAGTCCATGGTACCCTCAATATTCTTTTTCAGCACCACAGCTGAAAGGCATCAATTCTCCTTCTATGTTTCCTAGTCATTGTCCAATTCTCTGATGTATAAGAAGTGATTGCGAAGACCATGGCCTGTATCAGGTGCACCTTAGTCTCCAGAGTGACACCATTGCCCTTCAGTACTTAGGAGAGGTCCCTAACAGCAGACTTTCCCATCTGTTTCTATACAGTATATATTATTTATCCCCTTTTCTTAGGTTCCCCTCAACCCCGATGTCAGTCCCATTTTACAACCGTAAAACAGTAAATACTGCACTATGCAGCATTTGTCCTTTTGTGACTGAGATATTTCAATCAGCATAATGTTCTTCAGGGTCACCCAATTTGTATAATATTTCATTAGTTCTTTTTAGTGCTGCATAATATTCCACTGTGTGAATATACCACAGCTTCTCTATCCATTCGTTTGTTGATAGGCACTTGGGTTGTTGCCAACTCTTTGCTATTGTGAACAAAACAGCAATAAACATGAGTTTGCATGTTTCAGCTTTTTAAAAGTAATCTTCAGGAAGATTTTAAATGCATGTGATATTAATGATCCTCTTCAATAATTTCTACATTCTGTTGGGTGACCTTGTTTGGGAATGCCCTTAAAAAAATTAAACAAACAAATAAAAGCCTCATTCATCACTAGTCTTAGGGAGGGCTGGTGGCCTAGTTGTAAGAGGTTGTGCTATCAATCCAAAGGCAGGCAGATCAAATCTACCAGCTACTCCATGAGGAAAGATGAGAAGTCTCCTCCCTGCAACCTACAGTCTGCTAGAGGGAGGCTATGAGTCCATTCTAATGCAAATATACATGATAACAACAATCATTAGCCTTCTCTAACTCAGTGGAAGTCAATGACATACATCCATTTGCATGAGCCAAATAAAGGAAACCATCATTAACTCTTCTTTCTCCCTCTGCATACAATCTGCTATCCGATCTTTGTGGCTTTTTGCCACTTCGACTGCCACCACTCCAATCAAAGATGTTATCATTAAAAAAAAAAAAGATGTTATCATCTCCTTCCTGGATAGTGCAGCAGCCTCCCAAGAAGTCTCGCCCTTCTGACTTTGCCCTGCAAAGTCTAATCTCATCCAGCAGCCAGAAGATCCTTTTTAATCAAAAGTCAGATGTGATTGTTCTTTTGCTTATAAGGGACTCCTCTGTGGCTGCCCACTTCAATCAGCACAAAAGCCAAAGTCTGTACAAAGCTTTAACTAATGTGCCCACTGCCCTTCTCACTTCAAATAATCTGATTGCCTCCCCTTCTGCTATTACCAGTTCTATTCCAGCTGTATTGGCTTCCTTGTTACTCCTTGAGCTCACCTCAGGGACATGCTCATCTTTGGGCAATGGTCCTCATCTTGATATCTGATAGCCAATTCCTTCTAGGCTTTAATTAACATCATTTTTTCAATGAAACCTATTTTGATCACTTTTTTTTTACGCTAAGGAGCAAGAACCCTTCCCCTATTCCTGCCTCAGACCAAAATTCTTCCCTAAAGCTGGTACATGGGATTTGGACTGAGAGCCTCCTAAATGTAAGACAAGCAGTAGTGTGAGAGGCCAGCAGCATTGCAAGGTGCAAAAAGCATGGCAGAAGTGACTTGAAGCTGAACCATCATATATGAAGGGTTGCCTGGGTGTAGGGAGGTGCTGGACAGGGTAGGCGGGATTGCAAGGGGATGCTGATGGAGCAGGGAAAGGGAAGGGGCAACACTTAAGTGCCAGGAGGGATGGGGCAGGGGCAGGGGATGTGGATAACTTTGCATCCATTGGTTATTTCTCTAATGAGGAAGTGATTTCCAGCTGCTCTTTTTGGTCAAATGCGTTTCTGCCAGAAATTGTTCTGAAGCTGAGCATTCAAATTAAGACAGACTAAGAAGAAGCATTGAGCATCCACTTCCAAAATAACAAGCCTTTGAAAACCCCATGTACAAAAGAGCACAGATAGAACAGACGAGCAGATATGGCACCTGAGGCCAAGCCCTCAAATCTGGAAACACAAAGGAGAAGGGACAATTGTAAGCAGACACTAATGATTGGAACATGTTATGTGAGAAGCACGAATGTAGGAAAACTGGACATTATTAAGAAAGAAATGGAATGCATAAATATTGACATACTAGGTACTGGCAAAATGAGATGGATTGGCACGGGACAATAATATCATCCAAAAAGATTGCAAAAGGTCATTACAAAGACAGAAGAGGAAGAAAAACCAAGATGGGTGTCAACAGAGACTCTAAATATTGCACTAGTGTGCCAAGAAGCCAAAGCAAAGGGAAGAAAGCAGAAAATAAAGGAGCTGAACAGAAGATTTCAAAGGGCTGCTCGAGAAATGTGCAAAGAGCTGGAGTTGGAAAAGCAAAACAACTGAACTCGCTCAGAATTTCTTAAGCTGAAGGAACTAAAGAACAAATTCAAGCCTCAAGTTGCAATTCTTAAGAACACTATGGGCAGAATGTTGAATGATCCAGGAAGCATCAACAGAAAATGGAAGGAGTATACAGAGTCATGTACCAAAAAAATTGGCTGACACAGAAGAATTTTAAGAAACAACATATGATCAAGAGGCAATGGCAATGAAGGAGGAAGTTCAGGCTGCTCTGAAGAAATTGGTAAAATACAAGGTCCCAGGAATTGATGGAATACCAACTGATGTATTTCAACAAACAAAAGCTGCTCTGCATGTGCTCACTAGGTTGTGCCAAGAATTCTGGAGGACAACTACCTGGTCAACTGACTGGAAGAAATGAATATTTATTCCAGTTCTAAAAAAAAAAAGAAAAAGGTGACCCAACAGAGTGTGGAAATTATAAAACAATATCACTAATATCACAATCAAGCTGAAGATTATCCAGAAATCACTAGAATAGTACATTAACAGAAAACTACCAGAAATATAAGCTGGATTTAGAAGAGGTCATGGCACTAGAGACATTATCGCCAATGTCAGATAGATCTTGGCCAAAAGTAAAGAGTACTAGAGGAATGTCTAACTATGTTTCATCGATTATGCATTTTGACTATGTGAATCACAAAAAAATTGTGGCTAACCTTGAGGACAATGGGAATTTCAGAACACTTGTCTGTGCTCATGAAAAACCTATACTGAAATCAGAAAGCAGTCTTCAGAACAGAACAAGAAAACACTGCATGAATTCAAAATCACTAAAGGAGTGTGTCAGGGATGCCTCCTGTGTCCATACTTTTTCAGTCTATATGTAGAGCATATCATTCTGGAGACTGGGCTTTATGAGAAGGAATGTGGCATCAGAACTGAAGGAAGATTTGTCAACAACCTGCAATATGCAGATGACACCACCTTGTTTGTTGTAACCGAAGAGGACTTAAAGCACTTGCTGTAGAAAGTCAAGGGCTGTCATCTCCAATCTGGTTTGAAGCTCAACCTCAAGAAGTCAAAGATTCTCATCACAGGACAATTGGCAGCACCATGATAGATGGAGAAGAGATTGAAGCTGTTAATATTTTCAGCTTACTCAGATTCACAATCAACACTCTTGGCACCAGCTGTCAGGGAATCAAAAGACAAATTGCACTGGGAAAATCTATAGTCAAGGACCTCTTCAGAGTACTGAGAAGCAAAGATGTCAGTGTAGAGATTAAGGTGTGCCTGATTCAGGCCATAGTCTTTGCAATTAGTTGCTATGCGTCAGAGAGCCAGACAATGACTAAGGCTTACAGAGGAAGAATACCTTTGATTTGTGGTGCTGGAGAAGAGTCTTGAACATACCATAGACTGCCAAGAGAACTAACAGGTCCATCTTGGAGAGGGTGAAACCAAGTTTCTCCTTGAAGGCTAGGATTTTGAAGTTCTGTCTTACAAACTTTGGGCACATGGCCAGAAGGGACTGGTCCTTAGAGAAAGGACATCATGCTTGGAAGGGTGGAAGGACAGCACAGGCGAGGAATACTCGGATGACATGGATTGATAAAGTAACTGGGGTAATGAGAGTTGGTGTGTCAGAATTAGTGAGACTAGCTCAGGACAGGGCAGGATTCAGAGCTGCTGTACATAGGGGTTGCTATGAGTCACAGGTGATTCAATGGCACAAAACAACAATAACAACAAATCTTCTCTCTTCCTAGCTCCCAAGTGCCCTTATCCAGCTCTACTTTTTAACTGTTACATACTATCTCAATTCCATATCTATCATGTTTACTGGGAACTCTGGTGGTATAGTTAGTCGTGGGTTGTGCTGCTAATTCAAAGGATACACTTCTTTAGTGGTTTCAATCTACTAGCAGGCCTGTGGGATGAACATGGACATCGCCTCCTGTTTCAATTTATAACCTCAGAGACTCAATGATGTGTTGTTATGAGTCAGACCTACCTGACAGCGATTGAGTTTATGATCATGTTTACTAAAGAGATCTGGTGGCATGGAAGATTAAGTGTTGGACAGCTAATATAAATGTTTGCAGTGTGAATCAATTAGCCACTCCATAGGAGAAAGATGAAGGAGTTTCCTCCTGTTAGGATTTAAAATCTCTGAAACTGGATGGATGATCTACATCAGTCAGAATCTACTCACTGGATTGGGTTAGGTTTATCAAGTTTACTATTTTTTTTTCTATCTTATCCACGAGACTGTAAGCACTGGAAAAGCAGGGATCTTTAGTCCTTTGTTTGCTGAAAAATATATGTGCTTTAAAAAATGTCTAGCACACAGTGGATACTAATTACACATGGAAAGCTAACTAAATGAATGAATGAAACTTTTCTAAATTGTTTCTTGCAGTGTGGTATTTCACAGTTTCCTTTACAGAGGTTTTGTTTTGACTTTTTCTCTAGTTAAGTTTACTCCCAAGTATCTCAATTTGTGGGTGGCTATTATAAACGGCAAAGTATTATAATGAATTGTGCAAAGAGCAACAGTAACTTTCTCAGAAAGCCTTTTTAAAATTTCTTCCAAATTTGGTGGACAAAGTAATTTGCAATGTGGATGCGCTAGGTTTTCACAGTACAACAGTACCCATAGCTCAGATACCAATAAAAATTGGTAATACACCCCATTGCAAATAAAAGACACTGCCTATATGTTAGGGTACAATGACGTTCAACAGAGTTTTAAATGAGAAGCGAATTTTTATTTTATCAGATTTCCAGGCCTTTCTTTTGAGACATGATGAACATAGATTCTGCCTTCACCATGACCATGTAATTTAAAGGGAAAAAAATTGGTTTGCCTGGGATAAGGAACACCTGACTCAAGTTAAGATCGGCTCTAAGTTAAAGTTACCATTTGCATCTGTAGCGGAAAAACCAATTGAAGAAATAAGCCCCTTATAAAAAACAGGCCCTCATATGAAATCCATGTGACGACCTGGAAAAGGAGCTGTGTTGCCAACACCCAAGGTAAGTGGCTCGAGGTAAGTTAAGGGGTAGAGAGTTCCTTAACACCAGATTTCCCAAAACAATATGTCTTTCAGTTACTGTGGTTGTTGATTGTGGAGCTAAGTAAAATGAAACCCTTAACAAATTCGATCTTTTACCTATTTATTAGGATGTCATTTATTGATTGGAAAAATCAATCCTACCAAGGGGATAACTCAGTTTTGCCAAGAAACTCACCTTTTCTTCCATTTGTTTTGTGAGAACCTGCCTTCTTAAAATAGTCACCATCAACTCCTCCAAATTGCACTTCCCCCACACCCACACTTCAGAGGAGCTGGCAGCTATTTTAGTAAAGATCCAAATAGTTTTTAAGACCATATGGTTTTGATTGTAACTATTCAACTCTACCATTGTAATGCAAAAGCAACCATAGTATATAAACAAGTATGTGCAGCTGTGTTTCAATAAAACTTTGTTTACAAAAATTGACAGCCAACCTTAGTTTGTGAAACCTTAGATCACCCAGAACAAATCCAGTATCTCTTTCACACGTTAGCCTTGAAAATAATTTAAGACAAATAAAATCATTCTTTCATTTTTGGGTGTCAAACAAATTCCTTCCTTTCTCTTTGGTATGCATTCTAGTTCCTCCAAGGCTTGATCTCTACCTTAACACGTTCCATTTTTCTGTTTCCCGTTAGTATTCCTGGTGTAAGTTAGATGCTCCAGCATTGCCTGGCCAGAAAAGAGAGGTACCATCATCTTCCTCACCCGGTTATCATGTCTCTAACAACACATCCAAAAATCACTTTGCTTCCCTGTAAAACCATATGCCACTCTCAAATGCGTGAAGCCTCAAGTAAACTCTCACATTACATCCACAGGTTAAATCCTTTATCACTCTGTGTTTGAACTCTTGGTGTTTTGATCCTTATTTTTTATCCTCATTAGCTTTTGTCTTGTTAGATTCTAGACTTCAACTACAGCAGATCAAGATCTCTTGAAATCCTGAATCTGCCACTCAATGGTTGTCTCTCCCATCTCTGTGTCATACACAAATGAGCAGACTGTATTTCCATCCAAGCTCTTAATAAGAAATCTCTGGGACAACATAATCACTTTCGCCTGTGGTTCCTACTAGTTCTACTTTCAAGGTAATCCTTTCGTGGTTTAAATGCTCTGGCTCTTTCTCTGTCTTTCAGATATTACATCTTAAAGGGATAAGAACACCAGAGAGGATAGGACAGAACCATATAGGGCATGTGCCTTGTGTGTGGCATTCAGAGACGGGAGGCAGGAAAAGAGAGGAGATTCTGCTAGACTCTGTAGCAAAGGGCACAGTAGTTAAATTCTAACACATTTGAAATTTAAAGTGCTGCCTGTGCCCACATTTTGGGGGAAATAAAATGACTGTGGTAATTTCACGTGATTATCTCTGACATGATACTGAATGGAGAAAGGCAGACAACAGTGACCTTTTTCTCACTAGCACTACTAAGTCATCGAAAAAAGAAACTTCTTTCCTGTTTCAGCTGTCTGAGATTTTGTAAGACTTAGGAATTTGTGTTTTTCTTCTTCTTTGGAGATTTTAAGTGAAAAAGAAATTCTGGTTTTCAATGGGAAGAAATCATTGGTTTTAGTTTTCATGATTCAAACATCACAGCTTCTTGGGCCCCGTAAAGAAAAGGAATTCAGAAGAAATACTGGTTTCTCCCTTATCAGAGTCAATCTCAGAACATCTTTGGTTTTATACTGTGACAGGGATTTAGGCTTTGAAAATCAGAGAGAGCAGAAATACAGAATTCATTACTGCAGCCCTAGGTAGTGGGCCAGAAATTTACTAGATCTGAGCCTTGGCGATTGGTGGCTTTTATTTCAACCTGAATAGACAGAGCTGAGAGAGAGAGAGAGAGAGAGAGAGAGTCAGAGAGTCAGAGAGAGAGGGAGGGAGAGACCAAAAGTGTGTGTATGTGTGTTTCCAGCCAGTTACCCAAATAGAATTTGGTATTCATGAGTTTTATATTTGTCTGTTTAAGGATGCTCAGACATAAATGGATCTTTAATTACATGGGTCTAAATATAACCCTATCTCTGCACACGAATCCCACCTTTCACCAAATACGTCCATTTGCCTCTCCTTAGTATTAGGCCTTTCCAGCTTCCAGAGGACAGCCCAGGTTGAGTCAGGCAAGGGAGAGCTTAAGTGCAAAGGGAAGCCCCCTGTCCATCAAGGAAGTCTTCCTCTCTCTTCGTTTGAGTCTTTTTCTTTCTAAGAAAAGTGGAGTGTGAGGAGCCAGCAGCTGCCTAATTACAGTCTGATTTGCCCATCTGCTATTTGTGAAATGTCTCTGTTTTTCAGGCTGAGTAACTTTGTCTTAAAGGGGGTCATCACTATGTGCAGAAGCATCTCCCTGCTGCCCTCCACAGGAGGCATTAACATGCAGGTGTGAAGCGGATGTCTCTGGGCAAAAAGGCAGGACTCCACTTGACCCCTGTCACTGAGCTCATAGGAAAAGTCTTTCAGCTTTTGGTTTCCCAGCATCTGACTTGGTGTGCTGTAGCTTACTCCTCTCATTCAACATTGACATCCCCCTGCCACTCTGATTCTCTAAAGAGTTTATTCTGGGCTGGAGGGGATGCAGTAAAAAGCTGGGAAGCAAAGGAACTGGGATGGAAGCAGTGGTTTAGACAGAGAAATACTGCCATGTATGTCCATTAGATTTGCTGTCACTGAGCCTCTTCCCAGAGATACCTAAGGCTTTCATGCCTCCTGTTTCCTTCCTCCACTCCCAAAGCACAGACACAAAACTACACCTAGTTTTTATTCATATACTTGTATATCCTTAATCCAGCCATTTAGGCTCTTCACAATCTCAGCCCCTTTTCTTCCTTTCCTTCTTCAAATCAGCTCAGATCACCCAAGGGAGTGAGGCAAGACAAGATTCCAATTTATTTCCCCGATCTTCAAGTCTTAGACTTGTTCACACCTAAAATCGAAAACCCTAATAGCGTGTGTGTCATTACAACCGCCCCACACTGTCTCAGAGGCAATTTGTGTTTCAAAAGTAATAGAGAGTAAATTGCGGAGGAAATATTTTATGCAAATTAACAAAACTTAACATTTTTATAAAGGACTTTTTAAAAAATGAACCAAGAAATCCAATACTCCATTGCAAGTTTAACACAAAAGAAAATTTCAAAAGCCTGAATTTTTAAATTATGTGGCATTCAGAGATATTTAGCCTGGTATGTGACAGCCAGAGATGTTAACTGCTCATAAGATTGCACACAGAAGCCAAAGTGCATAAAACTATTAGTCCAAAATGATATTTATGTGAGTTTATGGATTAAGGTGTTTCAATAATTTAAATAATTTTCTCCTTTCTCTTGAGTGGCCTCTTCGCTAAGCCAAAACATATTTGCTGTAGGATCAATGTTTCATTTGCAAGTGAGATTGAATTCTATCAAACAGGGATGGGAAGAGGAGAAGAACAAAGATTTATTGAGCATAAACTGTAAACCAGGCCCTGTGCTAGGCACTTCACGAGTTTTACCTCTTTTAAGCAGACATGCACCGAGGTCTTAATCATTTGCTAATTATTCTGGCTGAAGATGCTTCCATTTAGAAAGAAACTGGCTGGGGAAAATTAAGTCAATGCCTTTTTAACCAAATTCCATGAAACATGAATGAGATATGCCTTCAAAATTGACAAAAGATAGGTAAAAGATTATTGTCCCACTTATCCAATAATCAGTCTTCCCAGAAGCCCCAAACATTCCTGCTATTCCCAGCTGAAAGCAGTTTAGAGGAAATGGAGAGATATTAGCTCAGGACATTTAAGACTCAGATCTATCTTTAAGATGTAGTTCCCCCACAGAGTTTCCCACACCCAAAAGCACTGGAAATCTTACAAGGGGCTTAGGCATACATAACACCCCCCCCAATTTTGTCTATAGAAAGTATAGAAGTTCATACATATGTGAGCAATGTGGTGGTTAAATTTATTTTTCAATTAAATGAATTTGGGAAGAAGGTCATTGTTGACGGTGCACTAAGTTTTTGTTTATGATGGGGAATTTGGCATTGATTGAGGAGAATGTTTACACAGCTAATTAATGTAATTGATGTCACTATGCTGAACACCTGTAAAGCATTGTGTTGGCAAATGTCATGTGATATATATTTCTACAGCAACAACAAAAGAGGAGCAGCTGAGATGCCACTGTGTATAAACAAACACCTCCTGGAATTTTGTTTCTTGATTTAGAAATTTAGGGTCATAATTTCACGGAACATTTCATTAATTAGTCTAATGCCGTCTCTAGTGCATCTATTCTACCTCCTGATTTCTTGAATAGTGCCTCAGTCTTGTAGGTAGCCACCCAAGTTATAGCAACAGGTCTCTCTTCCCCCAAAGCAACGGAAGAAAAAAGAATTAAAGGGGATAGATTAAATAAATGTACTGTGTAGCTAATTACTTCTGTGAACCATAACCTCCTTAGCTATGAGACCAGAAGAATTAGGTGATGCCCAGCTATCATTACTGGGGATTTTGATTATGATTCTGTAGAAGAATTCTGATCAAAAGCAAAGGGAGCACAGAGAAGAAATTAAAATTCTCACAGAATCAATCTTTCTGGAGCCACTGAAGGTAGATAAACCTCCAAAACTATTTCCCTGAGATGATCTTTAAACTTTAAATCTTAAAAAAATTTCCTTAAGTCATCTTTAACATAAGCAATCATTAAGCCTAACTAAGAGCACTATGCTCTTTTATAGATCTGCATGAGACCAAGTTAACAAACACGATTTAAAAGGTGAAAGATGTCTTAATTATGAAGTGCTGCTATAATAAATACCACAAGAAATATCACAAGTAACCAGTTTTAGCAAGTAGAAATTTGTATTCTCAGTTTGTTATTACTGTTGTGTTCCATCCAGTGGATTCTAACTTAGATCAACCCTGTTGTTATATTGTTGTTATTGTGTGCCATCAAGTCACTTGCAACTCATAGCAACTCCGTGTACATTAGGTCTGAACCTTGCCCTATTCTGAGCCAATCTCATCGCCTCTAACAAAACTAATCCCATTTCTCCAGTCACTGAGTCAATTCATCTAATCCTGGATCTTCCTTACATGCACTCTCCCTCCACCTTGTCAAGCATGATGTTCCTCTGAAGGACTGGTTCCTCCAGGCCACGTGCTGAAAGTATGTGAGACAGAGCTTCAAAATTCTTGCCTCGAGGGAACAGCCTGGTTTCACCCTCTCCAGGAGAGACCTGTATGTTCACCTGGAAGAGCATGGTATGTTTAACATTCTTCTCCAACACCACAGTTCAAAGGCATTGATTCTTCTCCTATCATTGTTAATTATTGTACAGCTCTCCGATGCAAAGCAACTAATTGCAAAGACCATTGCCTGGATCAGATGCATCTTAGTCTCTAGATTGACATCATTGCTCTTCGGTACTCTAGAGAAGTCTCTGACAGCAGACTTTCCCAATGCAATTCATCTTTTAATTTCTTAACTGCTGGTTTCAAGAGTGTTAATTGTGGAACCAATCAAACTAAAGTTGTCAACAATCTCAATCTCTTCTCCGTCTATCATGATGCTGCCGACAGTATAATTTCCCCAAAAGTGGGAGCTATCACAGTTTAGGAGAACAGAAGTGCAAATTCAAGACGCAGACTCTAGGGTTATCTTTTCTATGTGTCAATTCTCAGAGGAAGAATCTATCTTTTTCCGTTATTATCCCTAGGTTCCATGGAGATTATGCAGTATGTACCCTCCCCTGTACTTGGCCTTGCTTACTTAATCACCTCAAAAGAGATAGAGTACCCTACACTAGTTAGGCCTCACAACACAACAAGCTGTCACATTTTACATGTAATTTGTCATAAAGTTGTAGTTTGTATGTCACTTTGATTCCACAAGCCATGCCACTAGCATTTCAAGTATCAGCAGGATCACCTCTGGCAATCAGGTTTCAACTAACAAAGAAAACCCATTGCCAAATCAGATTATAACCATAGGTGTGTTGTTGTTGTTATTGTTAGGTGTCATTTAGTCAGCCCCAATTCATAACAATCCTATCACAACAGAATAAAGTGCAATTTTTTGCTCAGTATACAAATTGAGCAAATATGGTGAAATTCTATGACTCTGACACATTTTTCCTGATTTTCAATTCCCTTGTCTGTTTAAATAATTGCTTCTTGGTCTTTGTACAGGTTGTGCATGAGCACAATTAAGCATTCTGGAATTAACATTTTTTTAAAAAAGTTTTCTGTAATTTGTCATGATCCACACAGTCAAAAGCTGTCTTAGTTATCTAGTGTTGCTGTCGTAAAGATAGATATCACAAGTAAATGGCTTTCATACACAGGAAGTCATTGTTTTGCAGCTTGGAAAACTCTCACTACTGTGGAGTTGGTTCTGACTTTTATCTGACCCTCCATCAGTTTTCCAAGGCTGTAACTCTTAGAGGGAGGAGACATCTCATCTTTCTCACATGGATCATAACAAATTACAGAAAACTGTGGCTTCAAACTGGAAGAGATGCTCAGGCTTTCGGTTAACATCTCAGTGTTCTCTGAACCACTCTGTCGAAGGTCCCAGGACACCAACTGTCAGTCGTCAAATCCTTGTCTCTGTCAACATCAGAAAGCCCAGCATTTGGGGGAATTGCCACGTGTCTTGGCTTTCCCCAGCATAAAGGAACTTCCTCATGAAGAAGCCTGAGACCAGAAGATTGTACTCCACTCCTGGGGATTTTTTTATTGGTGGTACTGAGCCCTTCTCCCTTTTAATAGAGAGTATTACAGGCCATATCCTAGGGAAAGAACTTATGTTAAATTAAGTCTATGGGGACATTAACGAGTGTTTCTTTCCATCCTTTAAACCTCTTATAGCTAGATCATCATATCATGGAGGATCACTACATAGCTTCCACATTATATTATCATATAGATGCATTCTGGGGGAGACACTATTTAATCTCTGACAAATGCCTTTGCACAGTCAATAAAACTCAGGTATTCCCTCCTGTAAAAGTCATTCTTCTTTCACCTAAAATCCAAGTACCTTCCTCAAAACTGGAACTCATGCTAACAAAGAAGCAGCCTAAAAGTTATTATCTCTCCAAGACCTACATTTTTTTACCTGACATATCCACTTCTCTAGCATTTCTCTCCTCAGTTTCTGTATAGGCAAACTGAACTCCTTCCTGCAAACTTAACTTCCTTCCTACCCCACCCCCACCACCTTCCATGTCTGTAAAGAATCAGACTTTTGGAGGACCCTGGACTCCCCTCTCACAACTCTACTCTCAATCATCAGCTCCTTCCTTGTCTTTTATCCATTCCTAGTATTCCCTCCCTACCACTGCCAAAGTCACACCCGCACAAGGAGACAAGCCTTAACTGGGCTTCCAGGCTGTCTCACTCTAAGGTCCTAGGACCAACACCGTGAAAGCAAGACTACTGAAGCGTCGCTCCAGCTCCAGCCATTCCAGGCACACACAGCCATGCCGAGTAGTGCTCCATCACCCTGCACCATAACAGCAGCCATTTATCCTGTACCTGAGCCAGTTGCTTCAATACTTTATTTCTCCATCTTTATAATTCAGTGAGGTAGAAGCTAATTTTCCCATCGCAATATGTTTTTTTTTATTTCCTGGCTACTGGTGCCAAGAGTGTTGACCGTGGAGCGGAGCAAACTGAAGCTGTGAACAATCTCAATCTCTTCGCCATCCATCCTGATGCTACCAATTGGTCCAGTGCTGAGAATTTTTGTCTTCTTGACATTGAGCCTCAGTCCATACTGAAGGCTGCAGTCCTTGACCTCTGCAGTAAGTGCATGAGGTCCTCCTCAGTTTCAGCAAGCAGGGTTGTGTCGTCTGCATAATGCAGATTGTTGATAGATCGTCCACCAATCCTAACGCCACGCTTCTCCTCATAGAGCCCAAACTCTCAGATATTCTGCTCTGCATACAGGTTGAAAAGGTATGGAGATAGGACACATCCCTGGTGTACACCCTTCCCAATTTTGAACCATGCAGTGTTGCCCTGCTCTGTTCTGACGACTGCCTCTTGGTCCAAGTATAGGTTTCACATTAGCACGATTAAATGTTCTGGGATTCCCATTCTTCTCAGAGTCAGCCACAGTTTGTTACCATCCACGCAGTCAAAGGCCTTTGCATAATCAATGAAACACAGATAGACATTCTTCTGGTATTCTCTGCTTTCAGCTAAGATCCATCAAAGACGCCTTTGAGCTGTGGTGCTGGAGAAGAGTATTGAATGTACCATGGACTGCCAAGAAAACAAACAGATTCATCCTAGAGAGGGTTAAACCAGGCTGCTCCTTGGAGGCAAGAATTCTGGGGCTTCGTCTGACATACTTTGGACATGTTGTAAGGAGAGACGGGTCTTTAGAGAGGGACATCATGCTGGGTAGAGTGGAGGGACAGTGCAGGAGGGGAAGACCCTCTATGAGGTGGATTGATTCAGTGACTGGGGTAATTGGGATGGGTGTGTCAGAGGCAATTGATTGGCATAGGATACAGCACGGTTTAGGGCTGTTGTACATGGGGTTGCTATGAGTTGCAAATGACTTGATGGCACATAACAACAACAACAACAACAGAAGCTAACACTTCATTTTAACTGATGCTCAGGTACTTAAATTATTTTCCCACCAAAATACAGGTTATAGATCTATCTGAGAGCTCAAAAGCCTGTAGAATTTGGCAATAGCTATGAACCCTTAGTCCAGGAAAACACACATGTACACAAAGCCCAGCATACTACTGTAAGTGATTAGCAGACACTTTAAAAAAATTCATGTGCTCCCCACCCATGTACTCAGGTTAAGAACCCAACTGTGGCGAGATCTTTCCCGTCTCTCCCAAAGCAAAATTTTTAACTTAATTTTTATCGCATTACCTGGATTTTTTTTTCCACCTTTAACCTTCAGCACATTCTGATCCCCTGGAATGGGACTAAAGCATAAGTTAAAGACTGTGGAAAAGATTATTGGATTGGGAAGAGGAGAGAGTGAGGAAAAGAGTCATGACCCACTGATTTTCCCCCTAACACCCCACGGAATGCTGATTCTTGTTTCCCTAAGTATATAAGAGGCATCTCCCTGGGCAACTGATGAGACCTTGGCAGAGATGAGCAGAGAAGAGGCTATGACTAGGTGGAAAGTCACCCACGGGGTTACGAAGCCAAGAGCCTTAACTTTAAGAAGATCAGGGTTTAATCTGATTGGTGTCAGAAATATTTCCTTGTAGCACCAGTATTTAAGCTCATGACATCAAAAGAACTAGGAACATTCTGTTACAGAATCACTAGGATGCCCTTGCTGGTCCTGGGTTAATAGTCTGTCATTCAGAGCACAGGTTCAGCCAGAAACAAACCACAGTCATGAGAAAACAAAACCTCCCCTTCTCCTTCTCACTCTCTCATCCATCCATTCACCCCAACGTTTATTGGTTACCTATTGTATGCCTGTAGATTCAGAAACATCTCCGCTTTCAATAATCCTAGAGCCTAGAGGGAGAGACAGATGATTAAATGGGTAATTATAGAGCCCCATGAATGTGGATAAATGTACATCATAAGGGACAGGTGAAATTAATCATGTAACAGCCATATAATAGAGTTCTATATAGCCATTAAAAAGAGTGATGTAGTGCCATAGTATTTGGCATGGAAAGATCGCCATAGTATGTTAAATAAAAAGGGGGGAAGCATTTTTCAAAACAGTATTTACAATAGTTTACTCCCTGTAAAATCATATTCTACATATATACATGCAAATGTCAGAAGTTATCATCAAATTATCTACTGGTTACCCACAAGTTATGAGTTTTTAAGTGATTTTTACTTTATCGTTCATGCTTTTCTGTTTTGCTTGTGTAATTTATCTTCCCCCCACCCCCACAAAATGGAATTGCTATTTATGGTAAGAGTCAGAAGCATTCAGTGCTGAAAATTCAGTGTTGCTAAGCTCAATAATGGAAATGCATACACATACTTTCAGTTGGAGAACAAGATTCTCTAAAAATTTCTAAAAGATTAATGTGTTGTTGTTGTTTTGTGCTGTCAAGTTGGAACTGACGCATAGCTGACCCTCCAGCAGGGTTCAGAGGCAGTAAGTTATACGGGAGGAGATTGCCCATCCTCTTCCCACAGAGCAACTGGTGGATTTGAACTGCTTGGCTTTGGAACTACACAGGCTTAATTTTCTTCCAGTGTTTGCTTTGCTAGCTATATTGGAAAGGAGCTGTGGGGGTACAGTAGCTAAAATATTTTGCTGCTAGTCAGAAGATTCATTGTTCAAACCCACCAGCTACTATGTGGGAAAAGGTTAAGACAGTCTAATTCTGTAAAGATTTGTAGCTTAACACAGATGCCTCTAAAGAACATTATGTTAAGCAAAATAAGGATTATTATGGTACAAGACAATGGTATAAAAAGTTAAGGAAAGGTTTAAATATAAATAGTATTAACTTTGTATGGTTAGTAGGGTTGGAAAGAGAGAGACAAATAAAAATTAATAGATAGATAAATAGATTGATGGGAAATATGCAAAATATTGATCAGATATTAATTAATGTTAGAAAAATGTATATGAATAAATGAAATTGTAATTATGATGTTTTAAAACAAAATGGAAAAAGCCCAACAAAATGCATATAAATGGTATCATGAAAATCCAGTATGATTTAAAATGTTTCCTCAAATCAAAAAAACTATGAGATATCATCTCACCCCAGTCAGAATAGCAAAATTTAACAGAACAGAAAGCAACAAATGATGGCAAGGTTGTGGAGAAACTGGAACCCTTATTCATTGTTGGTGGGAGTATAAAATGGTGCAACCACTGTGGAAGGCGGTATGGCGCTTTCTCAAAAAGTTGCAAGTAGAGACACCATTTGACCCAGCAGTTCCACTACTGGGAATATACCCCAAAGTGACCATAACCGACATCCAAGCAGATATATGCACACCCATGTTTATTGCGGCTTTGTTCACAATAACAAGGAGTTATTAACAAGAAACAACCCAGGTGCCCATCAACAAACGAATGTATAGAAAAGCTGTGGTATATTCACACAATGGAATACTACGCTGCACTGAAAAACAAGGAACTCATGCAATATTATTCAAAATTAGTGACCCTGGAGAACATTATGCTGAGTGAAATATCTCAGTCACAAAAGGACAAATACTGCATGCCGCCACTGTTGTAGAATGGGACTGACATCAGGGTTGGGATAAGACTGAGAAAAACTGGATAAATTATATATTCTGCATTGAAACAGATGAGGGAGAGAATAATTTAAAAGCAAACTATGACAGGGTATGATGGTTATCACAAAAGTCCAGAATTAAGGTTGCATAGTGGAGTATACTCGGGGAGGTGAGAGGAATGCGGGGGGATTGTATACCAGAGAAAGAATTTTTATTTTAACTTTTCAAAGAGAAGCGTGAACTGGGGAGGGGAGGGCTGGACAGGGAGAAAAGTGCAACAATGAATGAATGGAAATCCAAAATCACTGTAAATGTTCATTAAAATTAATAAAATAAAAAATGTTTCCTCAAATAAAAAATAAAATAAAATTTTTAAAATGTTTGCAGCTTTGGAAACTCCATGGGCCATTCTACTCTGTCCTATAGTGTTGCTGTGAGTCAAAATAGACTCTGTAGCAGTAAGTTTGGTTTTATTCAATAAGCCATGATACCTATTGACCCCTAGAAATCACTACCTTCAATGACAACTATTTCATGTGTGTGTGTGTGTGTGTGTGTGTGTGTGTGTGTGTGTTGTAAATCCTAACCCTTATACCTCTGAATATAAAGCCATTTGGGAATACAGTTTTCTGTTTTTTATTTTTATTATATTTTGGTTTTGTTTTTTAATTTTATACTGATTTATTTACAAAGTTTGAATGCATTGCTTTTTACAAAAGATCCTTTCCATTTCCTTCACACACCCCCATTGAATTGTGTAGCCCTATGATTAACACACCACCCCCCTACCCATCCTCACCCCTTTGCTCGCACTCTCCCTGCCTTGCTCCCCCTCCACTGGATCTTCATACTTGTTCTACAATAATGGTTTTATACAGTATTTGTCCTTGTGGGACTGAGTTAGTTCACTTAGCATAATATTCTCCAAGCCCTCCCAAGTTAGGTAGTAATTTACAAAATCATTGCTCCTGCATACTGATAACTATTTCTTGATCCATAAAGAATGAGCTTCCCTTGACTAAACAAAGTAGCTTTCACTAGATTCTAGAACAAGAGCAGCAAAATAGCCATCACCAATGTCCAGACACTTATCACCCTCCATCACTCCAGACTACATCCACAAAAGACATAGCAGATACCTCTTAGAGCCAAATGGATATGAACCTGATCTACTCAGACTTGGCCTTTGACCTTGTAACTTTTTCTGCACTTACACCCACGTTTTAAGCCATCGAGTCCTTCTATGTACTTTACATCTGTTAGGATTTAGGGTATAGTTGTGTTAGATGGCTATCATCCCTGGACCTCAGGGCCTGATAGAGAGAAGGAGCGAAGACAAAGAGGACTCTTGAATCAAACTCCCTGGGCTCAAGTCCCAGCTGCCATCTTACTAGTAAGCAAAATTTTTAGTAATTTGTGTCAGGTTTCCCTGTCTGTAAAAGGAGCATAAGAGCTCATATAAGGTTGTTAGAGAACTTAGATGACGCATGTGAAATGTTTGGCACAGGGCTGGCACAAAATGACCCTGGATCAAAGAGAATTGACACTGTCTTAACCTTTATACCTGTAATAAGTCATTGCAAAAGAAGAACGTGTAAAGAGAAGCGACTGGGGCTCACGGCGTGGAAACACAGAGCACCTTCCAGCATCAGTGCATCTTCCTGGATAACAGTGATTCAATAACAATAAGGAAACTACAATGTGACTTGGTACACTCACTCTCTTTAATTAATTAAAATCACTACTATAACAAACCCACAGACATTGATGCAATTTCTGCCCACGTGGTTCAACTTGAGCAGGACCAGAAGGAATGCAGAGGCAGAATGTTAATATCTCCAGTTCTTGGAAAATATATTGTTGAGGCCCCAACATGGTGACCTTTTCCACATAGCGTATTTTGATTAACTGGCCACCCTATTCCTCCCCTGCAGGCCTGGAAGGCTATAAACAGAGAACGAGGTGACTGGTCAGCCAATCAAATTTTTGGTTCGCTGAAAAGGTTAAGAGAGTGCAATAAAGCACAGTAACTCAAGGAGGAGAGAAACCTTCTCCTGTGCAGGCGTGAAGGGGGCGGGGTGAGAATGAGAGGTGGATCTGCCCTGAGTGTCCAGGTGCTGGAGCTGCTGAGACCTTCACTCCTGATCCTGAGCCAGGCTCAGCCCTGCTGCTAGCCGCATAATTCCAGTCACCAACATCTGCCCTGAATTCTTCAAGGTTATTAACACCACATGTTATCAACAGGAAACTGGTACCCAAAGGCACTGAAGATAATTGTGCCTAACATTGGCATGTCTCAGCCTACCATGAAAGGTCACTGTGACCAATTTCCCCATCCCGCTCAGTAAGTGAAAAGAAAAAGAAAAAAAAAAAAATCTCCCTTGTCATTGTGGCTAAACCAGTTCTCTGGTGCAGAGCTGAGGACATCTATGCAAAGGCTTCTTAACAGTAGGCATGCTTGAAAACGGCAATAATTATTTTCTGCAACTTATGACATTATAAATCCTGTTGTAGTTATGTGCCATTGAATTGCTTGCAACTCATAGTGACCTCTATGTGCAACAGCTCTGAACCCTGCTCTATCTTGCGCCAACCTTGTTGTCTCTGGCACATCTACCCCCATTACCCCAGTCGCTGAGTCAATTCATCTCATCCAGGGTCTTCCTCTCTTGCGCTGTCTCTTCACCCTCCCAAGCAAAATATCCCTCTCAAAGGAATGGTCCCTCATTGCAACATGCCCAAAGAATGTCAGACAGAGCTTTGGAATCCTTGCCTCCAAGGAGCAGCCTGGGTTTCACCCTTTCCAGGACGAATCTGTTTGTTCTCCTAGCAGTCCATAGTATATTCTTCTCCAGCACCACAGCTCAAAGGCATTGCTTTTTCTATCATTCCTAGTCATTATCTAGCTTTCTGATGCATAACGAGTACTTGCAAAAACCCTGGCCTGGAGCAGGCACACCTTAGTCTTCAGACTTATGTTGTTGCTTTCCAGCACTCTGGAGAGGTTCCTGACAGCAGATTTTCCCAGTGCAATTTGTCTTTTAATTTCCTGGATGCTGGTACCTAGAGTGTTAATTGTGAAGCCGAGCAAGCTGAAGCTGTTAACAATCTCAATCTCTTTACTCTCGATAATGATGCTGCCAATTGGCCCAGTGGTGAGAATCTTTTTTCTCTCCAGGTTGAGCTTCAGGCCATATCAAAAGCTACCATCCTTGACCTTCTGCAGCAAATGCCCCAGGTCCTCATCCATTTCAGCAAATGAGGTTGTGTCATCTGTATAATGCAGGTTGTTGATGAGTTCTCCAATCCTGATGCCACATTCTTCCTAATAGAGCCCAGCCTCCCAAATGATCTGTTCCACATATAGATTGAAAAGATATGGAGATAGGACACATCCCTGGTGAACATGTTTCCTGATTTTGAACCATGCAGTGTTTCCTTGCTCTGTTCTGACAGCTGTCTCCTAGTCCAAGTATAGGTTTTGCATAAGTACATCAAGTGTTCGGGATTCCCATTCTCCTCAAGGTTAGCCACAATTTGTTGTGATCCACACAGTCAAATGCCTTTGTATAGGCAATGAAACAGATAGATATTCCTCTGGTACAGTCTGCTGTTATAGAACAAGGTTCAAGTCTTTTGTTTATGGTGTCATTACTAGATGGCACTTAACAACAGCAACAGTATGTATTGCCAAGCTCTTGTCATCCAGTTTGGACTTCCATTGGCTCGATTCTATATGATGGCATTCTTGTTTTGGTTGAGGATCTGTGTAGATTGTTTCATTGTTTAAGCCTCTTGTTTAGAGTGAACAAGACCTCCAGGAGGACACTTGCATTTAAAGCGAAGCCCTTGTCTCCATTTTGGAAACTGAGCGAAGTGACTGGACTCTGTAAGATGGGCTGTCTTGTTTTGGTTGAGGGTCATTGTACTATGATTTGTTTGTTTGCTTTGGGGTTTTGTATTTAAAGCCTCTTGTTTAGAGTCAACAAAACCTTTTGGAGGGCCCTTATATTTAATAAATCGGGTCCAAGGGATTATCTTTTAATTCTTTGCTACTATCTTTTGGAGGAACAATCTTCTAAGTGGTAGAGCACTTTTCTGTCAATTTGCTGTGCAAATTGCTGAGGTAATCTGGGTTTGCTGTGATGTTGAACCTTTTACCACTGAGGTCTCAAATGTCATGATGGATGCCCATGGTGAACAGTGTTTGGTGATGCTCCCAGTTTTAAGACAAGTTGGGAAGCAGGAGTGGCATCTACTTCCTAAACAATATGCCTCTGGAAACTCCATGGACTTGGAGAAAGAAAGACCACAGGTCTTTTGTTCATAAAGTCGCTATGAGCTGTGCACAACTTGATGGCAATCATCATCATCAACAACAACAACAACATGAAACCTATACCTAAATCAAGAAGCTATTGTCCAAACAGAGCAAGGGAATACACAATGGATTAAAATCAAGGAAGATGTGCATTAAAACTGTATTCTTTCCTCATGTGTATTCATTCTACATGCTGAACAAATCACTCAAGAAGTTAGACTACATGAAGAAACATGTGGCATCAGAATAGAAGGAGATTGGGGAAGCAGCGGATTGCTCCCATTTTGGGTGGTGAGAGTCAATGGGAATGCTTGGTTATGGAGGAATGTGGAATGATGGAGCTCTCTGCTGTAATCCCTCCTAAGGCAGTAATTGAGAAACCCAGGCTGGTTTGGTATGTGCATGACCTTGTGAGCTCAGAAGAAAACAAAAATACAATTGCTTTGGGTGATTGTGATCATGCCTGCTCAGGACTTGCCCATAAATCCTAGAGGAAGCTTCCGCATGAGATTAAGGGCAAGTGAAAACTTTATAAAGCCATTTTACAAAATACCAGGCACTGCACCCAAGCTCTAGCCACCCAGAATTCTTTCTTGCTCCTGAATGAGTCTTATTCTCTTGCCTTTAAAACCTTTCCCTTCTCTCCTGCAAAGCATTCTTTCTTGCCCTTTGCCTGACCCTGGTAGTAAATACTCATTTTCTTCTCACCTCACACAATTTCCTTCAGGGAACCTTCTCTCAATTTTTCTAAACTTGGTGGTGTCAGTCTTATGCCACTGTCTACCTCCATAGGAGAAGCAGAGTCCAGTGACAGCAGGAAGCTCTGTCTGCTCTGTCTTGTTCCCCCGTGTATCTCCTGTGCCTGGCATAACACTGAAAAAATATTTGTCGAATGAATTATTAATACACAGAGAGTATTTGATGCTGCGCTGGTTGCATTGATGCTCTGAGTAACATGGAATTCAAGGAGCTGTTAGTCCCCAGGGAAGCACAATCAACAAATTCTTGATTCCAGAGCAAGCAGGGGCAAAAGGAACCTTAACATGAACTGAGTTCTCAGCCTGGTCCCCCAGCACCTGTTCCCCAGCAGGCAGCAGCATCCTTGCCAGGGAAACATTATGTCCACGTGGAAAACTGGCCATGCCCATCAAGTAACATATAGAGCAGCAAGAAGCCAAGTGTTGTCCTGATGTTTATTCATTGCTCTCCATTCTCAGCCTGTAGAGGTTTTCTGCAGCTGCGTGGGGAGCAAGGCCTCCATGGGTAGACATTCCACACCAGCTCCAGCATCAGGTCCCAATAACCTCAGGCAATGACCACAACAAACCATGGTTTAGGGAAATGGCAAAACCTCCCCCAGAATCTGTCAGTTTCAACTCCCAAAAATTAAACAAAAATAGTATTCTTGCCCCCTCCCCCACAGGAGCCTGAGCCCAACACACTGTCACCTCCAGAGGGAGTTTCTGAAGATCTGACTACTCTCAGGATAAAGGTCAAAATCGTTCCTGTGACTGAACGGGAACTTCTGTCCTCCCACACTATCCTCAGCCCTCATTCCTGAGGGCTCTGTAATTCTTGTGCCCACCTCGTCTTAGGTGAGGGCATTTGTTTCCCTGGAACCATCATTCTGGTTTCATCAATTCCTCTACATCTTTTGCAGCCGATCTCGGTGCCTCTTTTGGGGAAGCTCACGTGTATAAGAGTAGAACTGTGCTCTGTAGAATTTTCAATGGCTCCCCCCTCCCCCAAAGTAGATCACTAGTTGTAACTGGCAGAGTACCTTTGGTGGAATTCAACTGCCCACCTTTCGGTTAGTAGCCAAGCACATTAACCATTTGCACCTTGCAGGGACTCTGAGACACCCACATAGAAGGTGTATCCCCCCAACCCATTACACTTCATTTCTCTCCTGCAACATCCCTTCTTTAGTGGTGATTTTACACCCACTTGTGTGCTTATTGGTTATTATCTGTCTCCTCTGTAGATCAACGCCATGAAGGCCAGGAAGCGACCCTCTTACTGCAGGGTTTATCACTCAAGGGGCACCTACAAGAAACCTCTTTAGTTGCAAAAGTGCATTAGTCTGCATTGTTTTTGTTGTGTTGTTGATTGCCTTCCAGTGGAGCTTGACTCATAGCAACCCTATGAACAAAAGGCCTGAAGCTCCTCTATATCTATCGACATTTATCAAAGTTCATAAAGTTTTACCCACACTATAGACTCAACAAACAAAGGTTGGAGGAACGCTGTATACGTTTACCTGACATACACATTAAAACTTAGAATAGCTCAGTCTCATAAGGAAAAATACTGTATAACATCATTATTGTAGAATGAGTATGAGGATTCAAGGAGGAGAGGGGAGGGCTTAATCATGTTGTTGTTGTAATGTGGCATTGAGTCGCCTGAAACTCATAGCGACCTTATGTACAACAACTCTGAATCCTGCCCTGTCCTGAGCTAGTCTCACTAATTCTGACCACACCAATCTCCATCACCCCAGTCACTGTACCAATCCACCTCATCTGAGGTCTTCCTCTCCTGTGCTGTCCATCCACCCTTCCAAGCATGATGTACTCCTCCAAGGACTGATCTCTCCTGGCCACATTCCCAAAGTATGTGAGGCAAAGCTTCAAAATCCTACCCTATGAGGAGAAACTTGGTTTCACTCTTTCCAAGACAGACTTGTTTGTTTTCTTTGCAGTCCATTGTCTGCTCAAGACTCTTCTCCAGCACCACAACTCAAAGGCATTGATTCTTCTTCTGTCATCCTTAGTCATTGTCTAGCTCTAAGGCTTAATCATAGGGTCACACAATTTAATGGTTGGAAGGAGGTAGGGGTGAAGAAAATGGTAAAGAACCAGTGTAAAAACAATGTATACAAACTTTATGAACTTTGTGTGCAAACCAGTATAAAACAAAATAAAAAGAAAGAAAGAAACAACTTGGAAACTTAGAAGACTGCTGCAAGAAAAAAACCATTCATTCCATTTTTCCAATTTGCTAGAGTAAAAAATTCCATCCTCACAGCACCCTTTTCACATCCTACAGAATAATGTCTGTAAAGTTCAGCCAGGAAGATGCTCTTCTGGATAATCTAATTTGTAAACCTTAAAATTAAACTAACTATGTGGATCACAACAAGCTATGGCTGACTCTGAGAAGACTGGGAATCCCAGAGCATTTGATTGTGCTAATGCAAAACCTATACTTGGACCAAGAGTCAGTCGTCAGAACAGAGCAAGGAGACACTACATGGTTCAAAATCAAGAAGGGGGTCTGTCAGGGATGTATTCTGTCTCCATACCTTTTCAATCTGTATGCAGAACAGATCATCTGAGACGCTGGGCTATATGTAGAGGAATGTGGTCTCAAGATTGGTGGAAGAGTCATCAACAACCTACGTTATGCGGATGACACAAGTCTGCTTCCTGAAACTGAGGAGAACCTGGAGCACTTACTGTGGAGGGTCAAGAACTGCAGCCTGCAATATGGATTGAGGCTCAACATCAGGAAAACAAACGTTCTCAACACTGGGCCAATTGGCAGCATCAGTATGGATGGTAAAGAGATTGAGATAGTTAACACTTTTAGTTTGCTTGGTTCCACAGTCAACACTCTTGGTAGCAGCAGCCAGGAAATCAAGAGATGAACTGCATTGGGAAAGTCAGCTGTGAGAGACCGCTCAAGAGTACTGAAGAGCAATGATGTCAGGCTGGAGACTAAGGTGTGCCTGATCCAGGCTATAATCTTTGCAATTATGTGCTATGCATCAGAAAGTTGGACAGTGAATAGGGATGATAGAAAGATAATTGATGCCTTTGAGCTGTGGTGCTGGAGAGAGTGTTGAATATACCATGGACTGCCAGGAGAACAAATAGGTTTGTCCTGGAGAGGGTGAAGACAGAATGCTCTTTGAAGTCAAGGATTCTGAAGCTTCGTCTGACTTACTTTGGGCATGTTGCAAGGAGGGGCTGGTCCTTGGAGAGGGACATCTTGTTTGGGAGAGTGGAGGAGAGGCAAAGGAGAGGAAGACCTTCAATGAGATGGATCAGTTCTGTGAGTGGAGTGGTGGGAATGAGTATGTTTGAGACGGCGAGGTTGCCACAGGATAGAACGGCTGACTGGAGCTCAGCAGTTGTTATTGTTGTTGTTGCTATGTGCCATCTCAACTCATAGTTGACTCTCCTTTTTCAAAGGCTGCAACTGGCACAGGAGGAGATTAGACACCATTAGCCTGTGGGGCACCTAGCAGATTTAGATCATGCCTTCAGGCTGACAGCTCAGCAGACGTGTCCACCAGAAAAGTCCTGATAACCTGCTTTCAAGAAAATCAGCCGTTGAAAACCGTGTGGAGTGCAGCTTCCCTCTGACACACATGAGGTCATGGTGGGCAGAATCTACTCTGTGGAAACTGGTAGTAAGCCCGAACAGAGTAGTGAAGTGTGATAAGAGCTGAGGGCATGCAGGCCCTTTTCCCTGCCCGCTCTCCACCATGAGTGGTCTGCGCCCTGACTATTTAGTAAATCATGCTGACAGATGTGGATAGAAAACCCCCTGACTCACTTCCCTGGAGTTTCAACCAGAACTAGGCACCCAGAGTAGACACTGAGTTGGAAAAGGACAGACACTTCTTCTCATGTTCACAATTCTTATTCACTCCTTCAGGCCAAGGTGTAGGCCAGGCGGAGATCACATATATAACAACATACTCACATATATAACAACACACCCACATATATAAAAACATTTCCATATATAACAACATACTCACATATATAACAACATACCCTCATATATAACAACATACTCACATATATAACAACATACCCTCATATATAACAACATACTCACAAATATAACAACATACTCACATATATAACAACATTTCCACATG
>NW_006400009.1:2945839-2949198 GCF_000299155.1 Elephantulus edwardii
AACATTTCCACATATAACAACATACTCACATGTATAACAACATACTCACATATATAACAACATACTCACATATATAACAACATATCCTCATATATAACAGCATACTCACATATATAACAACATACTATAAGCCAACCTTATAGTCTCATGGGGCCCCATGAGGCTCAGGACAATCAGTCTCCAGAGTTTTCAAAGAGAAGGTAGAATGTGGATTTTGAGATGACATGTCCTGATTTTCATATGTAAGTAACAGCAACCACAACAATAAACCCCAGTACCTTAATGAGAATGAGATAACCCCATTGCAGATGAGCAGAAGATATGAAAAGACTCTTCCACAAAGAGTAGATTCAGATTGCCTACAAACATATGAAGAAATGCTCAGGATCACTAGCTGTGAGAGAGATGCAAATCTAAAAAATAATGAGCTGTCATCTCACCCCAGCAACAATAGCAAAGTTCAAGAGGGCAGCCAATGGTGAGGATGTGGTGAGGTTGGAATGCTCATTCACGGTTTGTGGGAATGTAAAGTGGTGCAACCACTATGGAAAGAGTTTCCTTAAAAACGTAAAAATAGAAGTACCATTTGTTCCAGCTACTCCACTACTATTTACACTAAAGAAATGAGAGCTGTGACACAAACCTGTGGATGCCTATGTTTATTACCACATTATTCACAAAAGTAAAGAGATGATAATACCTCAAATGCCCATCAACCAGTGACTGAATGGAAAATCCTCCACATAATGGAGGTTACTATGCAACATTATAAAACAATTAAGAATTTGTGAAACACTTGTTCTAAAGGCTGGAGAAAAGTTTTCTTACAGAGTATGATTACCAGAGAAGGTAAATAGTTGTTGTTGTGTGTTGTCGAGTCATTTGTGACTCAAAGCAACCCATGTACAACAGCTCTGAACCCTGCTCTATCCTGAGCCAACCTTATAGTCTCTGATACACCTACCCCCCATTACCCCAGTCACTAAATTAATTAATCTCATCCAGGTTCTTCCTCTCTTGTGCTGCCCCTCCATCCTCCCAAGCATGATGTCCCTCTGCAAAAACCGGTTCTTCCTTGTAACATGCCCAAGGAATGTCAGACGAAGCTTTAGAATCCTTGCCTCCAAGGAGCAGCCTGGTTTCACCCTCTCCAGGATGAACCTCTTCTCCTGTATATTCAATACTCCTCTCCAGCACCACAGCTCAAAAGCATCAGTTCTCCTCCTATCATCTCTAGCCATTGTCCAGCTTTCTGATGCACAACAATGATAAGTAAATCATAGGTAAATAGAGGAAGTAAAAAAGTAATTGCTATAAAACAAACACTTATTAGGATGGGTGACAGGAAGGACACTTAGAATGGAAGGATAATCAGATGTGCGTACTGAAATTAGTGTTAGAGAATAAAATGTGCATGAATGATTGATTGGGGAAAAGCTTCAACATGCTTTGTAAAATAGCCCTCAAATCACAATTAATTTAAAAAAATTACAGATTCTGGAATGGAGGGAAAAAACCATTCTACTGTGTAGGCTGAATAAAACATCCATGTCAGATTCAGTTCATGGGCCACACCAATTCATAGCCCCTACCAAAAACATTCTCCTGACCCCTGATAAGCTGGAGTTTCCACTGCTTATAAATTCTCCCCTGTCTTGAAGACACACACAAACACACCCCCCCTCAGGTTGACCTTTCCTGAGGGGCCTGCCTGGCCTCACTGTGGCAGCAGGTGGCTGAGGTGCCCCGCAGCGAGTGTGGGCAGGGCTGCTGCGGGTGTAGGCCTAGCTCCAGGGAGACTGGCTTGGCTCCAGAGTGAGGCCAGCCACCATGGAAGACAGACGCCTTTCCAGCAGCTCCCGGAAGCGAGGTCAAGGAGAGTGAAAGAAGACGGTGTGGACACAGAACAAGCTGGCCGTCCTGAGGGCGGCGTTATATATGTGAGTATGTCCTTATATGTGGTTATCTAGTTATATATGTGGGTATGTTGTTATATATGTGAGTATGTGTTATATATGTGATTATGTTGCTATATATGTGAGTATGTTGTTATATATGGATACATTGTTACATATGTGAGTATGTTGTTATATATGTATTTTGTTATATTTGTGAGTATGTTGTTATATTTGTTAGTTTGCCTTTACATGTGGATATGTTCTTATATATGTGACTATGTTGTTATATATATGCGTAGGTTGTTATATATGTGGGTATGTTGTTATATATGTGAGTATGTTGTTATATATGAGTATGTTGTTATATATGCGAGTATGTTGTTATATGTGGATATGTTGTTATATATGTGAGTATGTTGTTTTATTTGTGAGTTTGTCTTTACATGTGGATATGTTCTTATTTATGTGACTATGTTGTTAAATATGTGCGTAGGTTGTTATATATGTGGCTATGTTGTTATATATGTGAGTATGTTGTTATATGTGGATATGTTGTTATATATGTCTGTATGTTGTTATATATGTGCCCACGGCCCTGGACCCCGGAGCTCGCAGGACAGGGCCATGAGGGAATCCCGCAAGAGGGTGAAGAAGCTGGAATCCCAGGCCTCCCCCGAGGGAACGCCTATCCGAGCATAGCGAGCTGAGAGTGGCTGGCTGAGAAGACGGGGGCCCCGGAGTCACGGATCCACATCTGGTTCAAGAATGAGCGGCGACGCAAACGGGCGGCTGAAAGCCCAGCCCTGGCAAGCGCAGGGGAGCTGGCGGCAGGCGGCAGAAGGGCGGCCCGAGGAGGCAGCCCTCCTCGCAGGCAGACGGCTATCACGGCTGCTCAGAGCAGGGATATATGTGAGTATGTTGTTATATATGTGAGTATGTTGTTATATATGTGAGTATGTTGTTATATATGTGAGTATGTTGGTATATAAGTGAGTATGTTGTTATATATGAGTGTACGTTGTTATATATGTGAGTATGTTGTTCTACATGTGAATATGTTGTTATATATGTGAGTATGTTGTTATATATGTGAGTATGTTGTTTTATGTGGATATGTTGTTATATATGTGGGTATGTTATATATGTGAGTATGCTGTTATATATGTGAGTATGTTCTTATATGTGGTTATCTAGTTATATATGTCTGTATGTTGTTATATATGTGAGTATGTTGTTATATATGTGATTATGTTGGTATATATGTGAGTATGTTGTTATATATGGATATGTTGTTACATATGTGAGTATGTTGTTATATTTGTGAGTATGACTTTACATGTGGATATGTTCTTATATATGCGACTATGTTGTTATATATGAGCGTAGGTTGTTATATATGTGCGTAGGTTGTTATATATGTGAGTATAGAAAGGAATTGGAAGACACAGAAGAATTTCATGA
>NW_006400009.1:2949528-2963124 GCF_000299155.1 Elephantulus edwardii
GTATGTTGTTATATATGTGGGTATGTTGTTATATTTGTGAGTATGTTGTTATATATGTGAGTATGTTGTTATATATGAGGGTATGTTGTTATATATGTGAGTACGTTGTTATATGTGGATATGTTGTTATATATGTGATTATGTTGTTATATATGGAAATGTTTTTATATATGTGGGTGTGTTGTACTTCATCAAATCATGGTTACTACTATTCTCTTCATCTCACTAGAAGGCCAGGTATGTCAGATATATGTGTTCTTATTTAAAAACATATAACAACATACTCACATGTATTACAACATACCCTCATATATAACAACATACTCACATATATAACAACATACTCACAAATATAACAACATACTCCCATGTATAACAACATACTCACATATATAACAACATACCTCATATATGGGGCCCATCACCTGTAAGTGCCCTTTCTGGTAGCACCATGGCCTGCTTCCCTCTTTGATTTGCTTACTGAGCCCAGTGGACATTGGAGCGTGGCCCCCTGTTTCATAGAGAGTGGGCACCTTTTCCTAAGGCCATCAGGCACAGAGGAGAGGGCAGAGCAGAAGGACTGCTATAGAAAGAGAGAGAAAACACCAAGAGGGAAGGAGCCCTTCTGATGTCTGGGATAACAACCTCCACTAGACATGAGAACAACTTTCTGCAACAGAGAGAAAATGAGGACATAAATTCCCTTTAACCAGCAGCCAAACATTTTAATATTTATGCCTAGACTTTCCCAGGCAATTATAATTCACATTTATGCTTTTGCTATTGAAAATAAAAAAAGGAAGACAGGGGGTACAGAATGTGAAAAATACTCAAAATGCCATCATTTAAATGGAATTGAATCCTTTACAAAACACTGTGTCCAGCAAAGTCATTGCCTCAAGAGATGTTTTGTCAGTTCTGTGCACCACTCAAAACCCATTAAAAGCTATAAAAAGCACCTGCCGTCTTTAGTGAACTCCAGATTCATTCTCTCAGGGTTGGATTCTAATGTGGTCCTTCTGCGGCAGAAACAGAGCCTGGGGCGACAGCTGAGGAACTGCTCAGACCTGTGACAGGTGAAGGCATTCTATTACATTTCAAAACCACACACTGTGATAAATACAGGTGAGTCCATCCATGCTGAAGCATCTCAAACCCAACTTTGTCAGGCCTGGCTGGTGGCAGAGAGGAGAACGTAGATACAGAAATAGCCAAGCACAATTTTTTAAGTCCTTCAGAGTTCAACAGTTCAAGTTTGTCCTTTCTTCCAGTAAATTCATCTCATACTAGCTGTAGAGTTTGTCGACTAGATTTTGTATGGGCATGGAGATTAGTTTTTCCTCAAACGGAACTTTCAAATCAGTCCACCTTCCAGGCTCAGGTTTGCCATTATCTCTCCAAGGGAGTTCTCCACTGTCTCTCCAATTCCCCCTTCTCACTCTCCTCCCAACTGCTGGAGTCCTTGGTTTTTTAACCTTTAGTCTATTTATTTGAATTATTATCGACCCTCTTTACATGTGAGGAGCTTGGGTGACACAGTAAGTTATGTGTCGCACTGTAAACTAAAAGGTCACCAGCTCAGGTCTATCATCAGCTCCACAGAAGAAAGATGGGTAGTCTCCTCTTGTAAAGGTTTACAGCGTCAGGAACCCGACGGAGGGAGGGTCTCAGAATCGGTTCTGTGATTTCTCTATGTGGATTTTTGTGATCAGTTCCTGTATTTCCATATGTGGATTCTTGTAATCTGAAGTGAAATAGGCTGACCTCTCCATGCAGCAACAGGACTTCCTGTTTCTCTTTGTAAATAACCCTTTGATGAGTATTCAGGAGGACCCACTGGGTAGAGCAAATAATTAGCTCACTCATTGGCTCACCATAAAGTTGGCAGTCCATTCTCACCACAGGTGCTTTGAAAGGAAGGCCTGGACATCTACTTCTGAAAACTAGCCATCGAAACTCTGATAGATTATGATTCTATTCTGATACATGGGGTTGCCATGAATCAATCAATCTGATGTCACTTGAAAAGAGTTTTCTTTTTCTTTTTTTTTTTTTTTAGGGAAGGGGATGAGGCTATTTTAGGTGTTCAGAGAGAATGGTCACCTTTCTGCAGTAGGGAGGCTAGACATAAGGCTCAGGGGCTTCAAATAGGGAAGAAAACAGGAGTACCACAGACCAAGAAGGCCACGAAGCTGGAGACATCGCAGGAACCACAAGCCCAGACAGAGGGCCAGTGGCCAAGGTTCTCCCAGTTCCTTGCCATTGTCTAAGGCATTGCACCATGGCGTTCCCCTCGAAGAAGTATATATGCCCTAGAATGATTGAACTGGTGCATTGCACTAAATTACTAACTTTGATTCTTCTACTAACTGTTACCAAATAACTGGATTGTTGTTACTAGGTGCTTCAAGTCAACTGTGACTCATACCGACCTTATGAACAACATATCTAAATCTTGCCCTATCCTGTGCCATTCTGATGATTTCAATCCTGTTCATAGTAGCAGTTACCACAGCAATCTATCAGATTAAGAGTCTTTCTCTAGGAGTGATTTGAGGGGGAGTGGGCAGAGAGAGAAGTGCAACAGTAAATGACTGGAAATCCTAAGTCTCTGTAAACTTTCATTAAAACTAATAAATAAATTTTGAAAAGAGTCTTTCTTTCACCAACTTTCTACTTTCCCATCATTGCTGTCTTTCTCTAGTGACTGGCTCCTGCTGAAAATATTTTCTAAGTAAGTAAAAGTTTCACCATCCTTACCTCTAAGAAGCTCTGGTTGCACTTTCTTCAGGAATTGTTTGTTATTCTAGCAATTCTTTAGATATTCAATACTCTTCACTAACTTGACAATTGAAAAACACTGATTCTTCGACACTCTTCCATATTCATTGTCCAACTTTCAGATGCATAGGAAGCATTGAAAACACCAAGACTTGGATCAAATGCACCTTAGTCTTTAAACTGACATGATTATGCATACGTCTGTTTGATTCACAGCTCTAATTTCTTTAGGGTATATTCCCTAGCTAGATCAAATGTCATTTCTATTTCCAAATATTTTAGAAATTGCCAGATTGTCTTTCATAGTAATTGTACCATTTTACATTCCTACCAGCAAAGTATAAGGGTCCCAGTCTCTCCATATGCTCGCCAGCATTTGCTGTTTGCTGTTCTGTAGACCTTTGCTATTGTTGCTGGGAGTGAGATGATATCTCATTATTGTTTTGGAACATTTCTTCAGTTTGCTTGTTGGCCATCTGGCTTTCTTATATCATAAAGCATCTATTCATATATTCTGCCCAATATGTGATGATTTCTTATATCATAAAGCATCTATTCATATATTCTGCCCAATATGTGATGACGTTGTTTGTCTTTTTCTTGTTGAGGTGCTGAAGTATTCTAAAAATTTTACATATGAGTCCCTTATCAGACATGTCATTATATTTTAAGAATCTGGAACAGGAAATGCATTACGAGGTGAATTAAGGGAGGTCTAGGAAGGAAAATGTGTATCAATGAATGAATGGAAACCCAAACTTTTTTTTTTCAAACTTTTTGTAAACTTTCCCTAAAATCACAATTTAAAAAAAAAAAAAATTAATTCGCACTGTTGTTCTTTAGCACTTTGGAGAGATCCTTGACAGTAAATTTCTGCAATGCAACACATCTTTGGCTTTCTTGGGTAGGACTATGGAGATGTGATCTGTTTTTGCCTCCGAGAAGCTTGGAGAGTCTGCTAGTAATGTAAGTAAGGAACATAGCACCTTTGGGATGGGGCCATATAATTAAGAAATATGGAACCATAATAACAACAACAAGAACATCACGAGGATTGTTCAGTTTGCCATTCCACTAAGCTTAAAATGAACCACCCCAAAGGTAGAAAAGGGGGTTCTATTGCCATCAAGAAAGAAGGACCAGGAAGCAAGTGCATCTTTTAGATTCAAGATCTTGGCACCAAAACTCTGACTCAAGAAACAGAGTGATGCAACACCAGAGACACAGCAAGAAGGGGCAGCAGAGACATGGCAGCAGCAGCAGAACCAGGAGGCCAGCACAGCAGTGCACTTCAGGAAAGCTGAGCATCTGCAGCAGGAAGTTCAGTGCAAGAGTGAAGAAGAAGCCAAGGCCATGAGGCCAAGCGCCAGTAAAAGGCCTGCCTTTTGGAACTGTTAAAAACAAAAACAAAGAAAAAAAAAAAAAAAAAGAAACCTAAGAACTGTATCTTGTGTTCCTGATCCTGAATTGTATAGTTTATGCAGGCTCAATTCATCACAGAAAAGTCAGAATCAACTCATAGCTGACCCTTCAGTGGGTTTCCAGAAACTGGAAATCACATGAGGGGAAACTTTCCACCTTTCTCCAAAGGAGCAGCTAGTGGATTCAAACTGCTTGCCTTTGCTCTGGCAGTACAACTCCTTACCCACCCAGTTCCTTAAACGTGAATATGGTCTGTGTGGGCACTGCAGTGAAGTATAGATGCAGTAGAGAAACTGAGCACCACAGGAGACAAAGTCTGGTTATTAAATTGTCCCAAAAAGGAAAGGTTGTAGAGGATGTTTCTGGCCTCATAAGAATTAGAAGAGATCAGACACAGTTACTTCCATACCATATTTGTAGACAGGAACTCAGATTTCCAAGAAATTGGATACACTACCCACCTGAATTTGTGACCTAAGATTCTCATCAGCCCTCAAATATAGCTGAATAAATGGCAAAGGTGGGAGGAGAGAAGAGGAAATGCACAGAGGAGAGGATACAGTCAGAACACATGGTAAGGAGGTCGTGGCACAGGCTCTGGGAGCAGAGAATGGGCATGAATTAATCCCAGGTCTAGGAAGCATGGTAGAGATTTGCTTACATAATCCATTATGATTACTGGATATAATTTCTACTCTGGTCTTATTGCGTATCTGGATGTTAGTACCTCAAGAAAAACCACTGTAGGTGACCTTGTGGGCCTCCCCAAAGGAGCAGAGATCTTCACTCCCGGGAAAGACACAGGCGTCCAAAACTACAGTGTTGTCATATTACAGATGGTGCCCTCCACAGAAACTCTGGTATACAAACCAGAATTCCCAACCCTTCATCCCCAGCAAAGAGAAGGCAGCACTCTGTCTGGCACATGGTGGAATGAGAATGAATTGTGAGTCAATCCGTGAGTGGTATCACTGATACCAGCTCTACCATCAGGAAATATGCTCCAGCATAAAAGGTACAGTAACAAACCAGGAAGACATGAAGAGACCTGGTCCTTGCCTTCATGCAGCGAGGGGAAATAAACACCACAAACTAACAGCGGTGTCATTGCAGGTATGGATGAGTGCAACTAAAGAAAAACAAAGCAAGACTTGAGAATGAACAGTGTTGGAAGGAAAGTTAACAGGATATGCCTTTCTGTGGAAGTTATGTGTAAAAGGAAGGTTTTGTGAGGATCAGGGAAGAGTGTTCAAATTAGAGGAAATAGCAAGAGTAAGTTTGGCCAGGAAAGTAAAAACGGGCCATGTGGCCGACAAGGAGTGAGACAGGGCAGATGAACGGGTTCTACTAGGTTGCAAGCTATTATCCACATGTGCACTCAAGAGCAGAAGGACCATCTGGATTGACTCAGCGACGGGGGTATAGGTGTGTCAGAGATGGTGAGAGTGGCTCACGATAGAGCAGGGTTCACAGTTATCGTGCATAGGGTCACTATTAGTCACAGGAGACTTGACAGCATGTAATAACAACCACCTTTTAGCCCAGGAGAATCCAGGAAATGTGAGAGGAAGATTATCACCCACATCCCTAGCCTCGGCACCGCAAAGATATGACAAGTTGTGTGGATAAGAGAAAACCCGTGAAGCACTGATAACTGAATAAGACAAACTGGAGTGTTTTCCACCCCAGAATGTTTCTAACATTCATAATCACTTCATAATCCCCTTTGGGGCCTAGCATTCATGTTTGATATCAGCTAAAAAGGAAATTTTCTCTCAAAGCTTTACGTACATCTGTTCTATTTTTGCATCTAGGGGAACAGGAAACCCAAGCAGGACCTCCGTACAAAAAAAGATTCTGGAGGCTTCTATCTCCCCTGCTTGAATCACTAAAATGTTGCTGAGCTTCCCAAATGGAAACATCAAGGAGGTAGAGAGTAAAGCGGGAAGTTGTGCCAGGGTCCTGAATCAAGCCCTTGTAATTGGGTCTGAGGGGATTGTCTGAAGATCAGGGGGGAAAGTGAAAACAGAGCCCAAGGCTCATTAGTGCAGCCCAGGCATCCAACTTACCACCAGCTCCTCTCCCCTATCCTAATCTCCTTTCCCCATGCTGCTGCCCCATCTAACTTTATCCCTCCCCTCCACCTCAGCTGCAGCTTCACTTCCTGCCGCATATCTCCTATCTTCAGAGGAGGAATAGCTCTAAAAGGTAGAGGTGACCTTGTTACTTCCGGTTTAAAACCCTTCAAAGACTTCCTATCGAGCACAGAGAACCCAAGTGCCTTTCACGTCCTGCTCAGCCTCCCTCCATCCACTCGCTCCCCACACTCAATGGAGCTGAGCAGATGCTTCCCCGGAGTTCCTGACTGTGGCCCAAGTGAGGAATGTGATTTGCAGTACACGTACCTCTGGTGTGTAAGTGAGACAGTAGTTTCACAAAACAGAAATCCTTCCCCTGTGCCCAAATGTGTTCAGTTGCATTTTACCTACTTTATTTATCTTTTAAAGCTGGTCATGACACACTAAATTGGTTTCATGACCCATCAATGGACCGTGAACCACAGTTGGAAAAACAAGATACTCAATTAATTCCTGTAGTTTAGCCGTATCATCTTTCCCTCTTGGCCCCTGAGATTTCATGCACGCAACTGTTTTAGAGAATTCCCTTCGTGTCCTTGTTCCCTCTTTCATTGCCCAATTCAGTCACGTTCAACTTTGGTTGCATACTAAAGTCACCTGAAAAGTCTTTTTAAAAACACTAATGCCTAGACTCTACCTAAAGTTACGGATTTAATTAGTCAGGATGAAGCCTAGGCTCTTCAAATGTTTCTCAAATGCAGCCAGAGCTGAGATGCAGTAGACTCACTCCTTACTCTTCAAAGTCTACCTCATGCTTCTCCTTCAGTCAACTTCCCTTCCACCATCCCTTCCACTCACAGAGTCCAATTTTAGGGCCCTCCCAGACCCACCGCTGTACAGTCGATTCTGGCTCATAATGACCCTCTATCAGGTTTCTAAGCTTGTAAAGCTTTACAAGAGGGTGCTGCTATCTTTCTCACTTTGGACTGCCTAGTAGATTAAAACCGTCAACCTTTTGGTTAGCAGCCTAATATTTTACATACTATTCCATCAGGACCCTCCTGTTATCATTGCTGTGTACTGTTGAGCTGGAACTAAACCCTAACTGACCCTCCAGCAGGTTTTCAGAGGCAATTAATCACACAGGAGATTGTCCCTCTTTCATACAGCAGCTGGTGAGCTCGTACCATGCACCTTTGAATTGCTCGTGCAACTCCTTACAGGCACTTGCATTGTTGAGTATTATCTAGTGGTAACCAATCTATAGCTATTTTCTAATTTTATAAGTTTTATAAAGCGTTTTCAGAGGCAGTAATTCCAAGAGGAGGGTTTCCAACAGGTGGGCTTTCAGAGGCAGTCATTCCAACAGGAGAAAATTGCCCATCTTTCTCCCACGGAACAGCTGGTGGATTCAAATCACTATCTTTGGTTTGGCAGCACAATTCCTTACCACTAAGCCACAATTATGGTGTTTTGTGTTGTTTGTTGTTTGGTTGGTTTTTTTTTTAAATTGGTAACTTTTCTGCCTCCCTGCACTTAGTGAGTTGCTTAAAGGCAGAGACTGTGCCTTATCACTATAATCAGACAGTGCTCAGTATTACCACAGTTTACAGATTAACATTCAGATGGTTAAATAAATTAGCCAATAATATACAGTTAGAAACAGTAGAGGGAGGTGCAATGCAAAGTCACATCTGTCTAGCTCCTGGATCAGCCCGCCTAACCCAGCACATCAGAATTCTTCTCACAAAGCCCCCACAGATCAGCAGCATAATGACTCTGTAGACTGATTCAGAGATATTGCCAATCTCTGAGGACAAAGATCCAAAGAAAATCATTTGGTCTGACAGTCATTTGGACTATTTTTTTTTTCTTTTCTGGTTCTTCTCTTGTGCTAAGTTCACGTCATTTCCAAAGGATTTTGTTCCTAGCTTCTCATCTCGTATCTCTTTTCATTCTCACCCAGAGATGATCCACCCAAGTACTTATATTCCTAATGCTGATTAAAAACCTCAAAAAATCTCACTGCTGTCAAGTCAGTTTCAACTCACAGCAATCTTTCATCGGTTTCTTAGTCCATAAATCTCAGTGGGAAAAGACTGCTCATCTTTGTCCGTGGTGCCACTTATGGATTTGAAATAAGTGGCTCGGGCACTTGGCTAACAACACAACACATAACAGACTATTCCACCTGCTGATAATCCTTGCTATTGTTAGGCGCAATTAAGTTGAGTAGTGCAACTCTCAGTAACCATATGAATAATGGATTGGAATCTTGTCCTATCCTGTGCCATCCTCATCACTTCTGCTGTACTTGAGCCAATTGTTACAGCCACTGTGTCAATTCATCTTGTTGAGAGGTTTCCTTTGTTTCACTAGACCTCCACTTTCCAGGCATGATGTCTTTTTCCAAGTACTGGTCTGTCCTAACAATATGTACAAAGTAGGTAAAATGAAGTTTCCCTGTCCTTGCCTCTAAGGAGCACCCTGGTTGCATTTTCTCCAAGGTGTTAAGATTTCCAAATTATTGAGGAGTAGTGATGTCAGTTTGAGGACTAAGGTGTGTCTGATTCAGGCCATAGTCTTCCCAATTACTTGCTATGCATCTGAGACATGGACAATGAATGAGGATGACAGAAAAAGAATTGACACCTTTGAGCTGTGGTGTTGAAGAAGAGCGCTATACATCCCATGGACAGCCAAGAGATATATGTCTTGGAGAGGGTGCAGCCCATGTTGTTATGTGATGTCGAGTCGCTTGTGACTCATAGCAACCCTATGTACAACATCCCTAAACTCTGCTCTATCCTGTGCCAATTGCACTGCCTCTGACACACCCATCCCGATCACCCCAGTCACTGAATCAATCCACCTCATAGAGGGGTCTTACCCTCTGGCGCCATCCCTCCACCCTCCCAAGCATGATGTCCCTCTCCAAGGACCTGTCCCTCCTTATAACATGTCCAAAGGATGTCAGATGAAGCCCCAGAATCCTTGTCTACAAGGAGGAGCCTGGTTTAACCCTCTCCAGGATGAATCTGTTTGTTTTCTTAGCAGTCCAGGGTACATTCAATACTCTTCTCCAAGCACCACAGCTCAAAGGCATCAATTCTCCTTCTATCCTTCCTAGTCATTGTCCAACTCTCTGATGCATAACAAGTAATTGCAAAGAGCATAGCCTGTTTCAGGTGCACCTAAGTCTCCAGAGTTACACCATTGCTCTTCAGTACTTTGGAGAGGTCCCTAACAGCAGACTTTACTATCGCAACACGTTTTTTTATTTCCTGGCTACTGGTGCCAAGAGTGTTGATCGTGGAGCCAAGCAGACTAAAGTTGTTAACAATCTCAATCCCTTTCACCTCACATACTTTGGACATATTGCTAGAAGGGGCTACTCTTTGGAGAGGAACATGATGTTGAAAAGGGTAGAGGGTTGGCTAAGGAGAGGAAGGCCCTCAACCATGTGGACTAGCACGATGACTGCGGCAATGGGATCTTGTGTGTCAGAAAGTGTGAGGATGGCAAAGGACAGGACTACATTCAGATCTTTTTTTGTTTGTAGGGTCGCTATGAGTGATACTCGACTTGATGACATCTATCAACAACAACAATTGTTATATTGGCAGTTCATGAAATATTCTTGGTATGTCCTGGGCTATCTCTGTTTGCTGAAACATGTCAATTGGTATTACTGCAATTCCTTGGGCTTTATTTTTTGCCAAATTCTACAGTGCAACTTGGATTTCTTATTTCATTACCACTGTTTCTTTTTTTAAATATTTGTATCTTTTTACATTTTTAGAAAATTTTATATTGGTTTGCTTACAAAGTTCGTATACATTGTGTTTCACGCTATCTTTTGTTCATGTTGATTTTAATACAGTCATTCGCATTCATTATGCTTTATAAAATTAATCACCATTGAACTATGCCCATCATTACCCTGTCTTTCCTCACCACCAGATCTCTCCCATTTCCTTTATCCTCCTCCTCCACCCACCAAATTGTGCAACCCTATGATGTCCCCTTGCCCGTCCTTACACCTCCGTTTCCCCATCTTGAATCCTTATACATGTTTTACTAGCTATAGGTCTATTTCTACAATAATGGTCTTATGCAGTATTTGTCTTTTTTGAGACTGAGTTAGTTCACACAGCATAACACTCTCCAGTCTCTCCCAAATTATGTAGTATTTTTCAAAATCGTTGCTCCTGAGTGCTATGTAATAGTCCATTGTGTGACCGTAACACAATTACTCAATCCATTCTATTGTGATTAGATGTTTGGGCTGTTTCCATGTTCTTGCAATGGTGAATAATGCTGCTATGAACACTGATGTACAGATCTCCATCTATGTCTCAGTTCTAATTTCCTCAAGATATATTCCTAATGGCAGAATAGCCGAGCCATATGGAATATCTATGTTCACCTTTTTGAGGAAACATCAATCTGCCTTCTAGAGTGGTGGCACCATTTTACAATCCCATGAACAGTGTATGAGAACTTCTATCTCTCGGCATCCTCTCCTTCCTGAAATGGTCTATGTCAGCCAATTCTTTAGGTACAATGACTCAGTACTCCTTCCATCTTCTATTGATGCTTCCTGTATCACTCAGGATTTTACCCTTGACATTGTTCAGTATTGAAACTTGTTGCTTAAATTTGTTTTTCAGCTCTTTCCGTTTGAGGAATGCTGAACCAGTTCTTTCCTTTTTGTTTTCTAACTCCAGTAGTTTGCTCATGTTGTCACAATATTGTGTCTTCTTGAGTTGAAATCTTCTGTTTATCTCTTTCTCTCTTTTGGCAATCCTTCCCTTGGTTTTGGCCTCCTGATGTTCTAGTGTGATTCTCTTGTGACATTCATTTTGGTCTCTCCTTTCCCCCTTGTCTTTGTAATGACTTTTTGCTTTCTTCTTGGATAATATCCTTGATGTTATCCCACAACTTATCTGGTTTTTGATCAATAGTTTTTAACACCTCAAATCTATTCTTGATATATTTTCAAATTCAGATAGCATAGACTCAAGATTTTGTGGATTTGTTTTTAGTTTCTTAAGCTCCAATTTGAATTTGTATAGGAACAGTAAATGGTCTGTTCAATAAACACGTCATTTGGTTTTGACCGCTGATACTGAGCTTCTCCAGTGATTCTTTTCACAAATGTAGTCAATCTGATTCCTGTTCAATTTATAAGGTGAGATCAATGTGTATAGTTGCCACTTGTGTTTTATTAAAAAGGTATTTGCAATGAATAGATAATTGATTGTATGTAATTCAAGCACTCTATCTCCAGTTTCATTTCTAACACCAAGCCTGTAAATGTCAACCACCATTCCGTTCCTTCATCTGTTTCCAATGTTAGCATTGTAGTCATCAATTATTATTATTAACAAACCTTGATTGCATGTTTAATCCATTTCAGAGTGCAGAAGTTGATTGTTCTTTTGTATGCTATCAAGTCTACTTCACTCTTAAGGACTGCATGAACAACTGTGGACCTTGCTCTATCCTGAGCTATCTTCATCATCTCCACACTTGACCCCATTGCTGCAGTCACTGTGTCAATCCACCTTGTTAAGGGTTTTCCTCTTTTGTGCTATCCCTTCACTTTTCCAAGTATGATGTCCTCTCCAAGGACTGGCCTTTTCTGAAAATCTGATCAAAGTATGTCAGACAGAGTTTCATTATCTTTGCCTCCAAGAAGAATCCTACTTTGCCCAGGACAGACTTATTTGTTCTCTTGGAATTCCATAAAGTATTCAATATTTTTCTCCAGTACCACACCTTAAAGACATTGATTCTTTTCTGTCATTCTTAGTTATTGTCCAGTTTTCAAATACATAAAGAGCAATTGAAAATACAATGGCTTGAATTATGTTCATCTTGTTCTTAGTTATTGTTGTTAGGTGCCATCGAGTCAAGTACGACTCATAGTAACCCTATGAACAAAAGATATGAACTCTGTTCTATCCTGTGACATCCTTACATTTCCTGACACACAAGAACCCATTGTGGAAGTCATCATGTCAATCCACCTGGTTGAGGATCTTTTTCTCCTTCGCCACCATAATGTCCTTCTACAAGGAATAGGCCTTTCTAGCAACATGCCCAACGTATGTGAGGTAAAGCCTATCATTCTTGCCTCCAAAGAGCACTCTGGCTGCACCCTCGCCAAGATATATCTGTTTCTTAGACTGGCCATCCATGGGATGTTCAGTGCTCTTCTCCAACACCACTATGAAAACCCTATGAACACTTGGTCTTTAGGCTTACACAATTGCTTGTTAGTACTCGGGAAAGGTCTTTTACAGCAGACTTTTTCCCAGTGCAATTGATTTTTTTTATTCCCTGACTGCTGGTGCTAAGGGTCCAAGTAAGATAAAATTGTTGACAATATCAATCATGCTGCTGCCTATTGACTCAGTGATGGAGACTCAGTTTTCTTGATATTGAGACACCATTTATATTGGAGGTTGTAGGCTTTAATCTTCTGCAGTAAGTGTTTCAAGTCTTCTTTACTTTCAGCAAGCAAGTTGTTAATTATTCTTAACCCTGATCATAATTCATTCCTCCTATGAAGTCCAACTACTCACATAACTTGTTCAGCATACAGATTGAACAGGTATGGAAAAGGATACAGCCCCTGATGCACATTTCCCCAGATTTTAAACCGTGCAGTGTGTTCCTTTGCTCAGTTTGGACAACAGCTTCTTGGTCTAGATACAAGTCTCATCTGAGCACCAGTTAGGCATTCTGAGATTTCCATTCTTTTCAATGTAAGCTATAATTTATAATAATCTATAAACCACACAGTAAAAATGCTTTTGTATAGTAAAAAAAACACAATATAAATCCTTCTGTTATTCTCTGCTTTCAGTCAAGTTACAACTGACACCAGTAATGATATCTCTGGCAGCACAGCCCGTGTCAATGCTGATTGTTGTTGTTGCATATCATTGAGTCAACTGCAACTTACAACGACCCTCTAAATAATAGATCTGAACCTGGCCCTATCCTGTGCCATCCTCCATGTCTCTGATATACTAATCTAATTGATAATGTCTAATGTTAACTATCACTATTGGATGTTCATGAGTAAAGTATGATTCATAGTGACCCTATGACTAACAGATCTGAATCCTGTCTTTTTCTTTGCTATACCTATCATCTTCTATTCAGCTCTTTAGTATCTTGAATCCTTCCTTGTGCTTTGGCTTCTCTGCGCTCCAGTGCAATTTTCAGAGTCTCTTCTGACATCCATTTTGGTCTTTTCTTCCTCTTCTGTCTTCGCAATGACCGTTTGCACTCTTCCTGG
>NW_006400009.1:2965864-2975491 GCF_000299155.1 Elephantulus edwardii
CATAGGGTCGCTATGAGTCGCAGGCGACTCGACGGCACATAACAACAACAACAACAACATCCCTATCATCCCCAATATACTCGATCCCATTGCTGCAGTCACTGTGTCAATCCATCTCATTGAAGGTCTCCCTCTCTGACTGACTCTCTACTTTTCCAAATATGATGTCCCTTTCCAAAGAATTATTATTGTTACTGTGCACAGACTCGATGCATGGTTGACCCTCCAGCAAGTATTCACAGGCAGTTAATTGCATGCGAGGAATTGCCCATCTTTCTCCCACGGAGTGGCTGGTGGATTTGAACAGCATACCTTTGGGTTGCCAGTGCAATTCCTTACCACTAGGCTTCAGAGCTCCCTTTCCAAGGAACAGCCTTCCTAGCAACGTGTATGTGAGATGAAGTTTTTCTCTCCTTACCTCCAAGGAGTACTCTGACTGTACTTTCTCCAAGATATACAAATATTTTTTCTTTTTGACAATCCATGGGATATTCAGTACTCTTTTCCCACACTCCAATTCAAAGACATCAATACTTCTTCTGTCATCCGTATTCTTCTTTGTGCACCTTTCAGATGAATTGTTATTGTTGTTAGGTGCTGTCAGGTATGACTCATAGCAAACCTATGAAAAACAGATTTGAACCCTATCTAATCCTGTGCCATCATCATTATCTCTAATATACTTTAGCTTATTGCTATAGTCACTGTATCAATTCATGTAATTGATAGTCTTTCTCTTTTTCAATGACCCCAATTTTCCAAGCATGATGTCCCTCTGCTGTTGTTGTTACATGCCATTGAGTCACTTGTACTCTGCTCTGTCTTGAGCCAATTTCATTTGTCTCTGACACACCCACCTCCATTACCCCAGTAACTGAATCAATCCATCTCACTCAGGGTCTTCCTCTCTTGAGCTGTCACTCCACCTTTTCAAGCATGATGTCACTTTCCAAGGACTTGTCTCTGCTCTAAAGCTGAGTGCACAAATTAAGACAGACTAGGGAGAAGTATTAGCCACTCACTTCTGAAATAACAGGCCTTCAAAAACCCTGTGTACAAAGATGTCCCTCTAGCAAGTGAACCTTCTAAAGATTAAATCCTTGTGTGCATCAAATCTTTTTCCAACAGAGTGAAAAGAAAACCTACCAAATAGTAACAAACATTTGGCAATACAATCTCAGAAAAGAGCCTCATAATGAAAGTTTATAGAATACTTCTGGGCCTAGACAAAGATAAAATAAAATAAAATAAAATAAAAGACTGATAACCCAATTACAAAATGGGCAAAAGACATGGAAAGAATTTTCAGAGGAAGATATTCAAATGACCAACAAACACATGAAGAAATGCTCAGAATCACTGACAATAAGAGAGATGCAAATCAAAACCACAATACCATCTCACTCCAGTTGAAGTGGCAAAGTTTAGCATGATAGCAAGGAGTAAATATTGGAGAAGATGTGGAGAGATAGGAACTCCTATACATTGTTGATGGGATTGTACAATGGTGCAATCACTCTGGAAGGCAGTTTGGAACTTCCTCAAACAGGTGGACATAGAAATTCCATATGACCCGCCTATTCCATCGTTTGGAATATACCACAAGAAAATGAGAACTGAAGCTCAAATGGAATTTTGTACACCAATATTCATAACAACTTTATTCACCATTGCAAGAACATGGAAACAGCCCAGAGGTCCAACCACAAATGAATGGATTGAGAATTGTGGTACACTCATACAGTGGAATACTACGCAGCACACAGTAGCAATGATTTTGTAAATAACTAACTAACTTGGGAGGGACTAGAGACCATTATGCTGAATAAATGAACTCAGTCCCATAAGGACAAATACTGTATAAAATCATTATTGTAGAATGAGTATGAGAATTCAAGGGGGGGGGGATAGAAACAAAGGAGTGAGGATGAGCAGGGGGGTGGGTGTTAATCATAGGCCTGCACAATTCAGTGGGTGGGGGTGAAGGAAATGGAAAGGATCTTTTGTGGGAAACAATGTATTCAAACTTTGCAAATAAATCAGTATAATTAAAAAAAAAATACAAACCAAACCATGACTGGAACCAGGTACACCCTAGTCTTCAAACTAACATCATTGCACCCCAGTAATTTGGAGAAGTCCCTGACAACAATCTTTCCCAATGCAAAACATCTCCTGAATCGTCTTAAGAATAGTTTCAATACATTGAGAACTAATTATTGAGGATGAGATGACATCAAGAATATCATCCATGCAAAGAACAAAATATCATTTGAGGAAAAAGAAAGGCCAAAACTGATTACAGAAGAGACTGAAAACTGCACCAGAGTGTTGAGAAGCCAAAACAATGGAAAGAAATTTGGAAATAAAAGAGCTAAAAAGAAGATTTCTAAAGGCTGTTTGAGAAGATAAAGCAAAGCGTGATAAGAGAAAGTGTAAAGAGCTGAAGCTGGAAAATAAAAAGAGGAAAACTCACTTGGCATTTCTCAAGCTAAAAGAACTGAAAAAAAAATTCAAGCCCCAAGTCGCAATATTGAGAAATGCTATGGATAGTATCTTGAATGATGCAGACAACATCGAAAGAAAATAGAAGGAATGTACAGAGTCATGTTGGGAAAAAGATAAAAATATTGGTTAACACTGAAATATTTCAGGAAATACTATATGAACAACAGTCAGTGGTAAAGAAAGAAGACATTCAAACTGCACTGAAGAAGGCACTGGCATAAAATAAGGGCCCAGAAACCAACGGGATATCAATTCACATGTTTCAACTAACAGATGCAGCCCTGGAAGCATTCACCAGTCCATATCAGGAATGTTTATGGGATACTTTCAAATAATAGGACGACTTATACAAAATTATCCTCTCCTTTGTCTCGTTTCCTTCTCTGTCTTAATCCTTCTGCTTATTAACTTAACATTTTGGGTGCCCAAGCCAGCTGTTCTCATTCCCTATTCTATACTGCCAGGTATCTGGTCTTGCTGTTTTCCTCTCCATACCCCACCTATGGATTCTGCCATGCCATTGACCCATGACCGGCTTTGCCAGTTCACGTCCACCTTCCCCTGAATATATTTCTGCTTCCAGGTTCTCTCCATTCCTATGGATGCCCTCAATCAGGATGTCTGAGAAATCCTCCAACACTCAACGCTGGCCAGTTCTCTTTTTTTCCTCAAAACCTACAGTGAGCAGTCTACATTAGCCCATGTGGTTGTTTTGTTGTTATGTACCACAGAGTCAGAACCGAGCCATAGCTGACCCTCTGGTGGGTTTTCAGAGGCAGTTAATCACTTGGGAGGAGATTGTCCAACCTCCTCCCGTGGAGCAGCAGGGGCCTTCGGGATTGCAGCAAAGCTTCTTGACACTAGGCCACCAGAGCTCTCTATATTGGTAAGCAAAACTCAAGGGTTTAAGTCCATGCTGTGGGCTTGTCATGAGGAACCTTTCCCATCTCATCCCATAATGGTTTTGATCACATGTTGTAACCCTGCTGACAAGTCTACCAAACATGTTTTTTTTTCTCAAACTTTCTTCTATCTTGAATCTACCATAGTTTCAGGCACCACTACTACGCAAACACAAGAAAAGGACTCAAGGGAGAAATAATGTTGTCAGGACAAGCTACTTCTCTCCATGTTAGGACCACCACATCAAATCACAGAACTAATTCATCCATGAAGTAACAAAGCAGGACCATAGGAGCATAGAACTGTGATAAAAAGGTGAAGCTAGAAAGATTTCAAGCAGGGGCACAGAGATGGCCATGTGGGTGAAGCCTCATGTTTCTGGCAGCGTGGAAATAACACCGACTTCCAGAATTTCTGTGAGATATGAATAAAGGGGGGGGTGATTCTTTTAGAGTGGCTGCCCTTGAGTAAATAGGACTTAAAGGTCTTCAGAGACACATTCTTCAGAAATATTTTACACTGAGCAGGCATTTTTTGCCTTTCAATGTCTAAGAAGTATGAGACTCTCTCTCTCTGTTAGTTCACTACATATGGAAAACTAGTCAGTACTGTCCAGTGACTTCTTGCTGTTGTTGGTTGCACTGAATACACCACTCATGGCCATCCTACAAGCTAGATTCTCTACAGTCTAGATTCATGCTCCACAGTGCTTTCTATCTAGGCTATGGCATCCTTTCAGAAGTGATGACCAGGTCTGTCTTTTGAGGCACTACTGGACAAATTTGAGCCATCAACCTTTCCACTAGTAGTTAAACCCTTAAATATTTGTACCCTCCAGTGATTCTTTCCAGAGGCGCAACCTCTTTCAGGAACGCTGGCGGTGTAACATACTGAACTTCTAACAGAAAGTTTAGGAAACTCCATTGTCCTAGTGGTAAGGAGCTGAGCTGCCAACACAGAGACATGGTGTTTGAATCCACCAGCTGCTCCACAGAAGAAAGATGGGCAATCTCTTGCTGTGTGATTTAGCAGCCTCTGAAAACCCATTAGAAGGTTAACTATGTTCCAAATTGATGGTGCATAACAACTTAACAACTGAAAGGTTGGAAGTTCAAATCTACCAAAAAGAAAAAGAAAAGAAAAATGGACAGTCATAAAGATTTATGGGCTTATGAGCCCAATGGAAATTTGGCGTGAGCCAGGACCACTTCAATAGCACTAGCTTTGATTTTGGTTGGAAACTTCTTAAGTTTGTTAATCAAAGGTTCCTAAATCAATCCCTCTTCACCCCACACTATGCCCCTGCATAAGACCTGATGTTCTTTTGCTTGGGTTAAATTGATTTGGGTCCCTAGTTTGGCATTCTAACCACATAATTGGGAATAATTATAACTCTTAATTATACTTCAATCATTGCATATCAACACCACAGCTGCTTTTAAGTTTTATTTTTCATTAAAGCAATGTTTTCAAGAGCCTGTTTTTAAAAGAGGGGAAAAAATAACTACTGAATAATCAGTTCTCATTTAAAAGTAAATAAGAACAAATTATGATTATGTTTGTGAAACAAAATACTTTACCCAATCGAATTACCCAAATTTCCTGTAATACCGGGACCATGTGCCAATTTCGGTGCCTAATCTAAGATCCCAGGGTCATTTTCCATTAATAGACTTCTGGATCCCAAAACTATAGTTTCCAAGAAAGAACATCAATAAAATGTATAGTCAGAGCTAAAGCAGGGGTATTCTAGAACAGAAGCCCCCAAATGATTTCATAATTCTTACATTGATATTGTACTTTATGGTTAAAATGTATGTATAGAGTGATTTTGCATTGCTCCAAACCTCAATTTTACTAGCAGTTCTTAGTATTTTAAAGATATGACCACAAGGACACTTCTCTAGAAAGAATTACATATATAAGATTTGTATATTTCAATTTCAAGAGGTTCCCAAGATCATTAGAGGTCATCCATGAATTCTCTAAGATTTATCATTGGAAGTTTCAATGTTAATGTGTGTATTTATAGTAAATGGTTAAAACCTAGAGGCACTTGCAAAATACAAAGCACTATAACATTTTCAGGTCCAATTATTCCATTTACAAACATGAAATAACTTCAATATTCCAGGCACCAGTTGAGTTTATAGGAGAGAGTGTGAGTGTGATAATAATCAAATGAGGTCATTTCAGAACTCACAACTCAAAGGGAAGAATTCATGTTATACCAAAGAAGGAGACAATTCTGGAAGAATTCTAGTGCCTGTTGTGCTACCACTATTAGAATTTGCCAACCTCTGGCATCAGAGAGCTGGACAATGAATATGGATGGTAGAAGAAGAATTGGTGCCTTTGAGCTATCATGTTGGAGAGAAGTACTGACTATCTCCTAGACTGCCAGAAGAACCAACAGATATGTCTTTAAGAGGGTGCAGCCAGAGTGTTTCTTGGAGGCAAAAATAACACAGTTTTATCTCACATACTTTAGACATCTTGCTATGAGACACTGTTCCTTCAAAAGGGACATCATGCTTGGAAAGGTGAAAAGCTGGTAAAAGAGAAGACCCTAAACAAGACAGATTGATACAGTGACTACAACAATGGGTTTGAGAATGTCAGAGATTGTGATGATGGCCGAGGATAGGACAGGGTTCAGATCTATTTTTCATAAGGCTTCTATGAGTTGGCACCTAACGATAAAATGAGGTGCCAGGTGAATGAGAGAGAACATGCAACAGTGGTATTAATATTAAGGCCAGAGCCCCACACTAAAATGTCAATATCATAAAGTTAAGTCTTTGAGTTTGATCCAAGTGCCAGGGAATGTGACTAGTTCACCTTTCATTACTAAGCCTCTCAATATAAACTCATGGCAGAAGCATCTGCTGTAATAAAGGAAAGTTATTGTTATGTTTGTGAAACAAAATACTCTGAAGGATGAATATTTTAAGAAAAAAGAATACATACCATAGCTAAATCCATCAGTAATTTCTAAAACTCACTGCTTCCATGAAACAACTGCCCAACTCCAAGCTCTTTTGCTGCTGTTTCTGACTGGCTTGGTTATTTTCAACAAGATGAATTTACACAGTGACTGCAACAATGGTCTGAGACAAGGCAGACAGCATGACAATAGTGCAAGTTAGGGCAAGGTTCTAGCTGCTGTTTATAGGTTTGCTATGAGTACTCGACTTGAAGGCACCTAACCAACAACATGAGTACTAATTGACCCAAGGGCACCTAACAGCAAGCCTTCTAAACTCTTAGAGACTAAATTTGTGTTTGCTAATACCTCCCACTTGTGGTATTTCTCTTATAACAGTGCTAGTTAATTAAGACAAATACCATCTAATGTCATGACCATTTTCTAGAAGGCTATTCACCAATACTTAAGAATAAAGGGAGCTCTGGTGGTGTTGAGGCAAGGGACTGCACTGCAATCCCAGAGGTATGTGGTTCAAATCCACCAGATGCTCTGCTGGAGAGGGATGGTCAATCTCCTCCTGTATCAGTCAAATCCGATGGTACACACACTAAAAATAATAACATTTGTTTTAAAATTATAAAAAACAATAAGAATAAAGGACTCTCTTTACCAAGGAATAATTGAAACTTGATACTGAGAAGTGCACTTACACAATACTTACACATGGTTTATGATTACTTATTTTTCTCTTTTTCTGATGACCGATACAATTTCATTACAGTCCAACATCAGATTGTGGAAGAGTTTTTACAAGCCACCTTGATAGAATTTGGAAAAGAACCAAAAAAGCAAAGAATATGAGTAATAATTAGCCATGCTCAGAATAGTAGGAAGAAAGTCTGCCAAAGGGAAACTATCTGGGTCCCATTCTGAAAGATTAAAAGAACCTAAGCTAGCAGGATTGTTAAAATCATGTGAATGCACTAAAGGGTGGTATGAAAGGCACTCAGTAATCTCATTCTCTGAATTCTTTGATCTACAAACAGTCCTTCATGCCTATGCCTATGACTTTTTCATAGTCATTGTCACCTCTAAATTGCTCTTTTTATTCCAAATTAGGCCTTCCCAACTCAAGGAAATACATTTCAAGATATTCCTCCTATATTGGCAGTGGGGGAAATAAATACATACATTTGGTTCAATTCATGCAAAGATGAGAATTGTTAATAGAATTTTAATTACAATAGTATTCATTTGAATACTTGAATCAACTGCGTTCAATCTTTAAAATACATACATATAAAAATTCAAATAAAATATCACTAATTTATCACGAAGGATCAGTTGCTGCTAACTCAAAGGCCACATCTCTCTGGAGAGTCAAATTCACCAGCAGTTCCAAGTGAGAAAGATGACCCTCACCACTAAAAGGTCAACTATGATTCGGCTCCAATGAATGAATGCGTGAATTGATCACAAACACTTGTCTCTTTTCCCCTCTGAAAGTACTTCTAAGACAATAGGAAAGAAAAACTATGAATAATTGCCCAAATAAAAAGAGAATGAATGAAAAATTCAGTGAATGAAAATTTCTCACTAATGCTGGCAAAGCAGAAAAGAACTGGAAGCAAGTTATTCCCAATGTGCTCACAAAAATGGAGATTGTTATGATATATAAAACAGTCCTCCATCTACATACATATAGAATAAAAGAAAGGCTCAGAATTTTAGGAAAATGGGAATCTCAGAACGTGCTTATACAAAACTTGTACTTGGACCAAGAAGCAGTCCTCAGAACAGAGCAAGGAAACACTGAGTGGTTCAAAATCAGGAAAGTAGTGCATCAGAGATGCATCCTGTCTCTGAAACTTTTTAATCTGTATGCAGAACTGATCATTCAGGAAGCAGGGCTTTATGAGGTAGAATGTGGCATCAAAATTGGAGGAAGACTCATTAACAACCTACAATATGCAGATGACACAACCGTGTGTGCTGAAATGAAGAACTTGCTGCAAAAGGTCAAGGACTGTAGTCTTCAATATGGATTGAAGCTCAATGTCAAGAAGACAAAGATTCTTACCATTGGGCCATCTGGAAGCACCATGATAGATGGAGAAGAAATTGATGTTGTTAGCAATTACAGCTAGCTTGGCTCAACAATCAACACTCTTAAACACCAGCAGTCAGGAAACCAAAAAATGAATAGCATTAGGAAAATCTGCTGTCAGGGACCTCTCCAGAGTGCTGAAGAGTAATATGTCAGTCTAGATACAAAGATGTGCCTAATTCAGGCTACAGTCTTCTCAATTACTTGTTACGCTTCAGAGAGTTGGACAGTGACGAAAGATGACAAAAGAAGAATAGGTGCCTTTGAGTTATGATGCTGGAAAGAGTCTTGAACATATCATGGACTGCCAAGAAAACAAATCAGTCTATCTTGGGGAGGGTAAAACTAAGTCTCTCCTTGGAGGCTAGGAATTGGAAGCTCTGACTCACTTACTTTGAGCATGTGGCCAGGAAAGATTGGTCTTTAGAGAAGGACATCATGCTTGGAAATGTGGACGGACAGCACAGGAGAGGAAGACCCCAGATGAGATGGGTTGATATAGCAACTGGCTCAATTGTGGATAGTGTGTCAGAATTAGTGATATTGGTTCAGGACAGGGCAGGGTTCAGAGCTGCTGTACATAGGGTCGCTGTACATCGTAGGTGACTCAGTGGCACATAATAACAATAACAGGTTTGGAAACAGAAGTGACATCCACTTCCTAAACAACATGCCTCCAGAAACTCTAGGAACTTTGGTAAATGTTGATACCTGTAGAAGGGCCTCAGGCCTTTTGTTCATATGATCACTAAGAGTCGTGATTGACTCGAAGGCAATCAACAACGACAACAACAAGTGCTATGAAAAACAGAATGTGGAGAATGAGAAGAAAACAGAGGTTTTTGAAAGTTGAAGTACAACTGTATTATGACCCCAAATCCCTTCCCTAACTAAACACAAGTAACTCCACTCACTCCATCCAGAAGGAACCCACAGTTTAGACCAGAGAAAATCTGCACTCAAGATCATCAGTCATATTAGAAATATAACTTCTTGTTGTTGTCATTGTTGTTGTTAGATGTCATTGACTAAAACTCACAGTGACATTATGAACAATATATCTGACATCTGCCTTATCCTATGCCATCCTCATCATCTATGATAAAATTGAGTCCATTGGTTTTTTGGTTTGTTTTTGTTTTGTTTTGTTTTTTATTTTAATTAATTTATTTCTTTTTAA
>NW_006400009.1:2976866-2978507 GCF_000299155.1 Elephantulus edwardii
ATGGTATCAAGGGTGTTAAATGTGGACCCAAGTAAAATGAGATCACAGAAAATTTTCATCTTTTCTCCACCATGATAGTACCTATTGGACCTGTGGCAAGAATTTATGTTTTCTTAATGTTGAGATGTAATCCATATTGAAAGCTAGTCTTTGATATTCAGGCTCTTACTTTCAGCAAGCCAGGTTGTGTCATCCGCATAATTCAGGCTTTCAATCTTGCCCTATTTTAAACCATCTTCACCATCTCTGACACAGCTGACCCTTTTGTCACAGTCACTGTGTCAGTCTATCTCACCCAAGGTCTTCCTTTCTTGTGCTGATTCTTTATCCTTCCAAGCATGATGTTCTTCTCTAAGAACTTGGTCCCTGCTGGCAATGTGCCCAAAGTATGTGAGATGGATCTTCAAAATCCTTGCCTGCAAGGAACAAATTGGTTTCACTGTCTCCACCACAAACCTATTTATTCTCTTAGCTGTCAATGTTATGTTCAATACTCTTCTCCAAGACTACAACTCAAGTGTCAATTTTCCTGTCATCCTTAGTCATTGTTCAGCACTCAGATGCATGGCAAGCAATCGAGAAGACCATTGCCTGAATCAAGCACGCTTTAGTCTCTAAACTGACATCGCTGATCTTTAGTAATCATGAAAGGTCCTTGAGAACAGATTTTCTCTGTGTGCTGTGTGGATCACAACAAATTGTGGCTAACATGGAAAAGATGGGAATCCCAGAACACCTGACTGTGCTCATGTGAAATCTATACTGAGATCAGAAAACTGTTTTCTGAACAGAGCAAGAAAAAACTGCACAGTTCAAAATCAAGAAAGGAGTGTGTCAGGTAGGGATCCTTTCTCCATATCTTTTAAATCTATATGGAGAACAGATCATTTTGGAGGTTTGAGTTTATAAAGAAGTATGTGGCTTTCGGATTGGAGGAAGACTCATCAACAACTTGAATTATGTAGATGGCACAACCTTGTTCATTAAAACTGAGAAAATGTTTGTTGCAGAAGGTCAAAGACTGCAGCCTTTAGTATGGGTTTCATTTCAACATCAAGAAAACAAAGATCCTTATTACTGAACCAGTAAGCAATATCATGATAGATGGAGAATGGATCGAGGTTGTTAATTATTTCATCTTGCTTGGATCCACAATTGACATTCTTAGCACTAGCAGTCAGGAAATCAAAAGACAAGTTGCACTGAGAGAATCTGCTATCTGACAGAAACCATTAGTTGAAATGAATTATTCCATGTGGACCTCAACCTCCCTGACCCTAAGACCAGAAGAACTAGATGGTGCCCAGCTGCAATGGATCATAGCAGGCAACAAATGTGAAACAAAACAGAGAAACATAAAAAATGTCAGGCTTACCTCCTGAGAGACTGGTGGAGCCCTTAAGATGATGGCCCTTTCTCACTCTTCTATCCTAGAATGAAATTCACCCATGCAACTCCACTTTTAGCCACTTAATAAGGTAAACAACCACACCAGGGAGATACTCACTGGCCTGAACAATCAACCATAAAAGATCAGAAGGGCAGTACATCCCCAACGATAAAGCTCAGATAGGAATAGTAGAATAAAAAGATTACTAGAAATGAGAATTATAGGGAAGAAGAAGGAAGAGTACAGTTATA
>NW_006400009.1:2980184-2991096 GCF_000299155.1 Elephantulus edwardii
CTTCATTACCATTGGTTCCTGTTCATATGAATAGTTAATAATAATTTTAAAAAAAAGAAATAGTGAAAAGTCTGGAAGACAAGCTAAGGAATTCACTCAGGCAGCAGAGTTTTCACCTACCTTCTTCTTTGTACAGAAAGAGATCAAAAAAAGAAAGAGACATGGATGTACAAGACTAAAGAATAGCATCTTCAAGTGAATTTTTAAATTGTTTCAGAGCCAGCTAAACTATTCAGTGTGAGGCTAAATAAATACATCCTGAGACTGGAAAGAAACTTAAAACTTATATGAGTATGTAAAGAAGAACAGTAACAAAAACTCTGACAGCTGTGTCATGGGCCAAATAGGAACAGCAAGATGAAAGTTTCAGAGTGAAGGACTCTCAAGAAAAACAATGCACTTAACAAATTATCTATGTATATGGAAAAAACTATAATACCTCAAACTCATTGCTATCAAATCTGAACCATAGCTGACCCTCCAGTGGTTTTCAGAGGCTGTAAATCATAAGGGAGAAGATTGCCCATCTTTCTCCCACACTGTAGCTGGTGGATACAAATCACACATCTTTGATTTGGCAACACAACTCCCTATCCACTAGACCATCAATGTACATGAGTACTTGAAAATTTTTTATAGACGTGTGAAGAAATATAATAAAAAAATTTTAAAATATATTAAAAGTTAGACGAAGATAATAACCTTATGATTTATTTTATTGTCTTTTATTGTATTTTACATAAATGAATTACATTTACTCAATTGCCATTAAGTTTATTCCAACTCATAACAACAATATCAACAAAGTAGAATTAACCCATAAGTTTTCTGAGGCTGCAAATCTTAATAGTTACTGCCATTCATCCTTCCAAGGAGGGGATAGTGGGTTTGGATTGCCAATCTTTAGTTAGCAATCCAACACTTAACCTAGATCACAACCAAGGTCTCTAGAAATTCATTTATATTATAATGATAATAATAATAACATAAACCTAGACTTCTAGCCAAAGTATGTTATATAATTAAAATAGAAGAGTCTGTGAGTTGAAGAAAAGGCTACATATAATAATTATAAATCCTCCCATACTCTAACAAGAACTCAGTAATATTCAAGTTGAGTAAATCAAGAAGTGACACTATGAGCATATTGTCTATACGAAATATCAAAAAAGTTCATGAATAAATAGTCAGTGAAAGTATAAACTCTGGAAGGACAGACTGGGACAGGATGAAAAGTAGGATGTTTTGTCATAATGAGCTTCTTAATGCTACATGTTTTTCACATCACTCACTCCTCATCGGCATTGATCTAGAGAATAAAGAATATAGGAGAAAAAGTCAAAAGAGTTTGCTTACACTGTCTAAGGAGTTAAGAGGATAGAAAGGGAAATCAAAGGGAACGGCTGACACATTCTAATATTCTGACTTACACATGGTTACTGGCACACATCTAACAAAGAATTTTTCAAAACATAAACAAATTTATGAGAAACATCAAGGGCCTGGCATTAGAAGAGTATTGCCTTAACATCTAACGTATGTTGTTTTAGAAACTCAGAATTAAGATGTTTTTCAGAAGACAAGACTGGATTGAACTGGGTTACACACATGTACAGCAAGGAGTTTCCTGACCAAGCAAGACCTAAGACTGCAGCTCAAAGTAGGAAGTGGTCAGAGTGAGTGTACACATGCACCATCATCGCATCATAAGTCTTGCCTACACTCCCCAAATGCTTTTGCACCTAAGTCCATCTTTTATTTCCAAAGGAGGAAGAAAGTGCAGCTATCCAGTTGAAGCTTTATTCCTGAAAAAAACCTTCCCCAAAGGAAACAAACCTAGAAAATTTCTGAGCATTTGTTGCTTGGAGAGACAGACTTATATGTACCCCTTTCCCCACTGCAAGGTTTCCTTATTCTTTAATAAATCTAAGGTGTTCAGTTAGAATCTACCAGCTGCTCCATAGGAGAAAGATGGAAAATCTCCTGTGTGATTTACTGCTTCTGAACACCCGCTGGAAAGTCAGTTATAAATCGGTTCTGACTCCATGGTACACAACAGGGAGTTCTGATGGCGTGGTGTAAGAAGTAGTGCTCCAATCCTGAAGGCACGTGGTTCAAATCCACCAGCTGCTTCGAGGGAGGATGAGCCTCTTAAAACCTGCTGGAGGGTCAGCTATAGGTTAGTTCTTACTTGATGTACACAACACCACCGCCACGGCGCACAACAACAACAGTAAACCTATACCTCTTTTCCCCTACTGGATTTTATTCTACTCTAATAAATCTATACTTTTACTTTCACGTAATTGTCTGACTATCTCAACAAAACTACTCAATTCATTGCCAAATGAAATCTACCTCCTAGCAGGTTTTCAGAGGCTGTAAATTGCATAGAAGGAGATTGTTCTTTTTTTCTCCTAGGAAACAATTGTGAATTTAAACCTTCAGAGAGGCACTGTCTTTGATTTAGTAGTACACCTCCCTAAGGACCACACTGCCAGAGCTCCCTATCAAGTCATTAGTTAAACCCAGCACTGGCAACATCAGCAAGTCAGAAACACTCACAGTTGACCCTTTCGGTTTCCAAGGCTATTAAAGGTACAGGAGATTGCCGATCTTTCTCCCTCAAAACGGAGCTGCTGGTGGAATCAAACTACCAGAGAGGCAAGGTGTCTGGGTTAGCAGAGAAATGAATGCCACACGATTATGACACTAGTATTTAACTTTAATTCAAAATAAACTTTTTAAAATAGCACATATGGAAGATTCATTACGATCTATGATCATGTTTAAATGACGAGAGGTCTTAGGAATTTTATTGTATTTTTAGTTCTCAGTAAACAGACTCCTTTAATAACAAACAAGTCTATTTTTGACTTTTCACCTACTCGATTTTCACCTGTACGTTCAGACACATATTATGTACTAAAGCAAGGATCTTCCTCTTGACATTTTTCTTCCACCCTGTAGTTAATGACTTCTAAACTCTCTGCAGTTCTGAGGCCAAGCTGACACTAATAGTTTCACAATTGGCCCAGCCTGTCTGGCCTACATGCTAATGACCCATTCATTGTTCCTACAATAACAAGTGGCTGAGTTGCGATTTTCAACAGCTGGAGCCCAGAGCAGGCCAGGCCAATACTTCCATCTGCTCAAGAATCCACCTGGCCCTTTGCAGGAGCCTGGAAGCAACTCATACCACTGGCTTCCTGATTAAATACTCTTTACTAAGTCCTCTCCCAGTACATCCTCCCCAGCAAGATGATGAAAGTAGTATTTTTAAGGTAATAACCCTACAAAGATCAAAGATTTCATTTTCTCTGAATCCATAATCAATGCCTATAGAAGTAACAGCCAAGAATCAAATAGCATATTGTATTTAGTATATATGCTACAAAAGACCTCTTTGAAATGTTTTTTAAAAAAAAAAACAACCAACAAAACACAATAACCAAAAAACAACAAAGACGTCACCTGAGGATTAAGATGTGCCTGACTCAAGCCATTCTTTATCCAAATGCCTTTTATGCAGGCAAAAGCTGAGCAATAAATAAGGCAGACCTAGGAAGAATTGATGCCTTTGAATTACGGTGTCAGTGAAGAATATTGAATAGATCAGAAGAACAAACAAATCTGTCTTGGAAGATAGATGTACAGCCGGAAAGATCCTTAGATGTGAAGGGGGTGAGATTTCATCTCACGAATCTCAGATCTGTTATGAGGAGTCCCTGAAGAAGAGCATGACTGGTAAAGGATTGATGAAAGAAAAGAAGCCCCTCAGTAAAATCGATTGACACAGTGGTTACAGTAACAGGTTCAAGCGTAAGCAACAATGACGTGAACAGTACAGAATTAGGTGGTGCTTGATTCTGCTGTCCATACGGTCCCTCTGAGTCCGAACCCGTGATGACGCTTGAAAACAACAACAGATCCCATAACTGTAAAACTTAATAATCCTTCATAACTAATGTCATATCTTCCCAAGAAGCCAGGAACAGTTAGGCCCCTGCAAACAGCGAAGCCCCTGTCTTCTGGGACCTGAATATTCATGGTCCTCCTTCCTGACAGACAAAAGGGTCTCCTTCTGTCTCCATGTGTACACTCGTCGCCTGTGTGATTTGAGCCTGCCTTTGACGAGACTATCAAGTGGGCTAGGCTTGAAATGGACAGTCTCAGCCCAAATCCAATCATGTTATAATCAGGTTTAATTAAGATTAATAACCTTTCACAACTGGCTCTACGCATTTCATCAACAGACACCCTGCTATGAAAACTGCTCTGCCGGCTTCCAATCTGGCTTCCCTCCTCTTTCTCCATTCTGGCTTGTAGCCCAGTAGACCACCCAACCCCACAGGGACAGAAGAAAAACTCCAACGACACTTTCAGGACTCACAGGGGATGAGCAAAGCAAAAGCATAACCATCATGGAGTCAGACGCAGGGCCCTGACATAAGGCCCTTTTCTCCTCTCTGATGGGCCCTATAAGGTAACTACAGGAAAGTTCTAAAAGTACTGTGATGATGATTGTGATTATTCTTGGATGGGCCTGGTGAAGGCAGGCTCACTGTGGCTTACGCCTCTCAGTTCTCTTCGCCTTGGCTGTCACATGAGACTAGGAGCAAACATCAGTTAGTAATTTCCTTAAAAGATATTTGTTAATCACCTACTATGTGTCAGCCACTGTGCTGGGCTCTGGGGCATAGAGGAGAATAAGACTCTCAACCAGATGGAATAACAAAGCCACTGTAGCAAAAGGCTCAAGTATGTCAGAAATAACGAGGATGGCATAGGATAGGACAAGGTTCAGATCTGTTGTTCATAAGGTTGCTATGTGTCATACTTGACTCAACGGCACCTAACAACAAACACAAAGACAGACAAGGTGCTTCAATGAGTACTGAGTGACAAATTTTGCTGAATGATGAAGTAAAGAAAACAGTGTATACAAACTTTGTAAGTAAACCAGTATAAAACGAAAATTTTATTTAAAAAAAAAGAATGTGATTTGTTGAAAAAAATTTAAAAGGAGCCAAATAAATAAATAATAATAAAGGAGCCTAAATTAAACTATGCTGTCCATAGGGTTTTCGGAGGCCTGCTGTTTCAGAAGTGGATGACCAATCCTTCTTCCTAGTCTGTATTAGTCTGTATGTTCAGATATAGAGAAGTATCAGACAGACCAGCATTTTTTACAGAAAAGTGAAAGATAGATCCCTTATTGTGGAGTTAACCACTTGTATCAGTGTTGTCCCTGCTCTTGGTACACTTGTCTTTACTCACTTATTTCCCTTCTCCACCATCCACTAGGATACCCATCCACTTCTACGCACTCCCTTCAACATCCATCTCCCATTGTCTTGTCCTTGATCTGATAGCCTATATATGAAGCCTCCTTGGCTTCTGTGATTCCAAGTATGTTGGCCATGGGAAAGTCTGCTGTTAGGGACCCCTCCAAAGTGCTGAAGAGCAATGGTGTCTCTTTGGAGCCTAGGGTGCGTGTGATACAGGCCATGGTCTTTGCTATCACTTGTTATGCATCAGAGAGTTGGACAATGACTAAGGAGGATAGAAGGAGAATTGATGCCTTTGAGCTGTGGTGCTGGAGAAGAGTATTGAGGGTACCGTGGACTGCTAGGAAAACAAACAGATTCCTCCTAGAAAGGGTCAAACCAGGCTGCTCCTTGGAGGCAAGGATTCTAAGGCTTCGTCTGACATACTTTGGACATGTTGCAAGGAGGGATAGGTCCTTAGAGAGGGGTATCATGCTTGGTAGGGTGGAGGGACAGCGCAGGAGGGGAAGGCCCCCTTTGAGGTGGATTGATTCAGTGATTGCTGTAATCGGGATAGGTGTGTCGGAGATAGTGCGATTGGCACAGGACAGAGCAGAGTTTAGGGCTGTTGTACATAGGGTTGCTATGAGTCACAAGCGACCCAATAGCACATAACAACAACAACAACAAATTAAACTAAGGGACAGAGAAGGCCACTCTAAGGTCACCTGAACAAGAATTAGCCTGACATGGAGGGTAAGAACTTCCTACACGGCAGAAATGTGTGTGCTCAATTGCTAGAATGGGGCTGTGTGGTAAGCACTCAGTGCAGCTGAAATAGCCAGTAAAGGAGGCAGTGGAATGAGAGACCAGGCCAAATAAATCCGCAGAGATTGGGGAATGCCTGATTGTGCAGGCCACAGTAACAAGGTGGGATTTTATCTAATGCACAATGGGAAGTTCTGTCTATGGATTTGTAGGATGCTTGGGCATAAATTCTATAACACAGTCTTGCTTGTGCTGTAATTTTGTAAAAGACTTCCCTACAATATAACAAATCTATTCACTCCGCCAGAAAGCATACACCAAAGCAATGAGACTGACTCATACCTGCAAGTGAAATCAGTTTACCTTGGCCATAGTGTGTCTTGTCCTATAGTATGAAATGTTTCTCACTTCGAGACAACGTAAAGGGCACAGGAGGAAAAAGAGACACCTGCCCTCGACATACAGACAAAAAAAGAAAGGTCACCCCATGTTTTCCCAAACAGGAAAAGACTCTTTCAGACTCTATTTCTAATAGGATACTTTAATGCAGACCTTTAAGAAGAAACTAGACAAGCTGAAAGAAAATGAATTTGCACTTTAGAATGGAAGTTCTATAAACTATACACACACACACAAACACACACACATCAATCTCAGTCTAAGACCTACAGCTGGGGGGGCTATACAGGTAGTCAGTGTTGTATGAGTTAAGAGAAGAAATCTATCGGTTAAAGTTTCATGTGGAAAAGATAGAAAACTCCCTACCTACTTTACCTCATTCCCCTTAACTGTTATTCTGAGCATGGGCTATTCACAGAAGCACTTAACAGAGAGTCATAGCTGAACACTTTACAAAAAAGTCAACTCTGCAGACGCTTTTTGATGGGGCATGGAAGGTAATAACTTGTCATAAGAGTCTACATTGGCAACAACAAGCGACACTAAGCCTTTAAGGTGACCCCACCCTTGGGAGCAGCTTTTCAGAAAAATTGGAAATGGGAACCTGCCTTATCCATTGTGGCATCAATATCGTACCTATTACTCCAAACTGCCAGGTATGAAAGGAGAGAATATGAGATGGTGGTCACAGTGAAAGATGCAGTTACTGATGGCTCCAGCTCACCTTTGCGCTTCTCCATCCAGCAGCTTTTCAATTGTGTGTGGGTTTTTTTCTCCAACTCATTGAAACTCAAGCGTCTAGCTGCATTCCCTCCTGTTGCCAGATCTCTTGTTCCTAAGCCTTCTGGGGAGACCTGCTGCCCCAAATTGTTGTCCTGTCTCACTTCTGTAGTTTGACCAGTTTTAAGCTTCTGCCAAACTTTCCTTTGCAAAGTTCCTTAGTTCCTGGAGAGCCTCTCTCTGCAGAGCAGGGGTTAGGGCAGGTAAAGAGGTGTGGAGAAAGGGACTTTGGGCTGAAAGGGAATCAGGGACTTTAAAAGAGGCTTCTGGTTTCAGAGTTCTCAGGAGCTTAAAAACATAAAATACCAGGAAACAAAGCAATCCACGATAGAAACACAAATTGTTCCCAGTCTCACTTCCCACTGCCTCTGCCTGAATTTAGGCACTTGCCACCTGCCTTCTGAGCTTTGAGAATAGTCTCCCTGACTCCACTCTTGCCCCTCAATCTATCTCTCAAACTAAGACTAAACTTTTGAGTGAGTTTTCTCAAATTTTGTTGTGACTTTTAGCTCTTCCATGCTGAACATTTGTCAACAATCTCTCCCTGCCTATTAATGTCCAACTAAGCTCCTTGAAGGTCTTTCATGATCTATCTCCAACGGCCTTCATCAACTCACTTTTCCCTCTTTTCTGTGTCTGCAATGTGCATCCTTCCTACCCAACAGAATACACAGCAGTGACAACTCTTGGATGTACAATGGGCTTTGCAGGCCTGTGCCTATAGCGTTCTCCTTTTCCAGAATGCTTTCTCCCTCTGCCTTGTCCATCCACTGCATGTCCTCTTATAAAGCTCACTGCAATATTACTTTCCTTTGAAGCTTTTCATGATCTTCTTTGAAGACAAATCTCTTCCTCTAATGCCCAGAGGAGCTGTGTTCGCAAGTGTTGGCTATAGTTTTGCTTATTCCATTAGGTGCAGATTCTTATAACAGGGATTAATATGGAAGTTAGTTATAAGTATTCCCATTATACAGTTGAGAAAACTGAACTCCAAATAGACTTTTGTTGTTAGCCATTGTCAAGTGCAACCCATAGCAACCCTATGGACAACAGATCTGAACCCTGTCCTATCCTGTGCCAGCCTCACACTTTCTGACACACTTGAGCCCATTCCAGCAGTCACTGTTCCAATCCACCTGGTTGAGGGCTTCACCCTCCCAAACATGATGTTCCTCTCCAAAGAATAACCTCTCCTAGTAATACATCCAAAGTATGTGAGAAAGAGGCTTTTATCATCTTTGCCTCCAGGGAACGCTCTGGCTGCACTTTCTCCAAGATATGTTTATTTGTTCTTGTCACAATACATGGGATGTTCAGTACACTTCTTCAACACCACGGCTCAAAGGCATCAATTCTTCTGTCATTCTTATTCATCGTCCAGCTCTCAAATGTGTGGCAAGTGATCAGAAAGACCATGTTCTGAATCAGACACATCCTCAAATTGAAATCATTACTGCTCAATAATTTGGAGAAATCTCTGCACACAGACTTTCCAAGTGCAATACATTTCCTGATCACCTGACTGCTGGTACCAAGGATGCTGATTGTGGAGCCAAATAAAATAAAATTATTGACAACTTCAAACTTTTCTCCATTTATCATAATGTTGCCTATTGGTCCATTGATAATAATTTTTGTTTTCTTGATGTTGAAACACAATCCATATTGAAAGCTGCATTCTTTGATCTTCTACAAATACTTCAAGTATTCATCACTTTCAGCAAGCAAGGTTATTGATGAGTCATCCTCTGATCCTGATGCCACACCTTCTTCACAGAGTCTATCTTCTTAAATAATTTGTTCAGCATCCAGATTGAATAGGTATAGAGTGAGGAACAACCCTAATATAACCCTCCTTTTCTAATTTTAAACCATGTAATGGTCCCTTGCTATGCTTTGCACAACAGCCTCTTTGTCTAGATATAGGGGTGTTTTTTTGTTGTTTTTTTTTTGTTTGTTTGGTTTTTTTCAGGAACTCGTATTTATTATCAAAGTCATATTCGATGTCAACAAGATGCCACAACTACAAAAAAAAATTGCGCACATTGCAATCTCAATGCAAACAGTGAAATGGAACCCCAGTCATTAAAAAAGTAATTCAAATTACCCCAAATGCAACTGAATTTTTAAAACATCATTATACATCCAGCCAACAAATTAAAATGGTTAACAAGAAAAAAATACAAATTCAGAGGTCTAGTCTCGATGTTTAAAAAAGGCAACCACTTAAGCATTTCTATCAATTCGCACATCAGTTTCTCTGCCACTCAGCTTCATCCCATTCATCATCCGGCAGGCCCGCTCAGCCATCTCGGGCGACTCGAACTTGACAACACCGCACCCCTTGGACTTTCCATTCTCCATCTTGATGTCAGCATACAGCACATGGCCACATTCGTTGAATTTGTCTTTTAGCATTTTCCATGTAAAGTCAAATGGGAGGTTTCTCACAAATATCTGGCAGGCTTTCATGGCAACTCCAGGGGTACGGCCTCCAGCCCCGCCAAAGGAACCGGCAAAGCTTCCTCCAAAATTGCCACGCTCCATCTCAATGGCACGGTCAAAGCTGGCACCGCCGCCACCACCCATGGCGAGGCCCATGCGCTCAATGCCGGCACCTAGGGCTGGGCCCATGGCAGGACCCACGCGCTCCAGGCTGTTAGCACCCATGCGCTCCAGGCCGATGCGCTCGAGACTGTTGGCGCCCATGCGCTCCAGGCCAATGCGCTCCATGTTGTTGGCGCCCATGAGCTCCAGGCCAGCCCCTATGACTGCGGGCACCATGCGCTCCATGCTCAGGCCCATGCGATCGATGGCAGGGCCCATGCGCTCCACACCAGAGCCCATTCGCTCAATGGCCTGGCCCACACGGTCGATGGGTGCAGCCATGCGCTCCAGGCCAAATCCCATGCCAGCGCCCATGCGCTCCACACCAGAGCCGATGCGCTCCACTGAGCCCATGCGGTCCATGACCAGGCCCATGCGCTCCATGCCGGAACCCCGGATGCGGTCAATGCTGGGGCCCATCCTCTCAATTCCGGGCACACTGCCACCACCTCCACCTCCTCCCTGCTTTGCCACGATCGCTCCTCTCTTCAATGCATTACTTAGGATTTCATTTATTCTGCCCATGTTCATCCCAGATCCAAATCGTCCCATGCTTTCTATGCCACCACCAAAGGGTCCTTCCATGCCTGCAGGCCCAGTGTTTCCCATTCCAATGCCTTTGCTCAGGTGACTGGCATCAATAGGCTGCCCTCCTGGTCCTAATCCCATGCCAGTACCACCAAGTCCATGGGGCAGTTGTTGAGGACATTCAGGAGGGAAATAATCTCCCTTTGGTAATGCTTTCTCATCCATTTTGACATGCTTTGGCCTATCAAATAGCAGCTGGCCATTAAACATAGATATAGCTTGCACAGCTTCGATGGACTGTTCAAAAGTAACAGTGCCTATTCCACGACTTTTCCCATCTTTATCCTCAAGAATGTCTGCTCAGACCACCACACCAGCCATTCTAAATACTTCCTTCAGCTTCTTCCAGCCAACTTTATAATCCAGATTTGCTACAAATACTGTGCTTCCAAGTCTTCCGGCCTTTTGCATTGCTCTCCTGGCATGTTCACCATCAGGATCTTCTTTGACTTTCAGTGGTCTTCCACTCAGACTATGCTTGTTTAGAACCCCAGCAGCTT
>NW_006400009.1:2999576-3002466 GCF_000299155.1 Elephantulus edwardii
GCAGAATAGAGCAGGGTTTAGGGCTGTTGTGCATAGGGTCGCTATGAGTCACAAATGACTCGATGGCACATAACAACAACAACAACATCATCACCTAAGACATGAAAAACTCTACCACAGCGATGTCTTATAGGAAGCAGGCTACCTCACCTCCTATGCAAGCCTAAAGCAAGTTGTTACCTCCAAAAAGTGATGCAGTATCAATATATTTCCTGAATCCAGAAAGTCTGATAAAACTTTCTGACATAAAATTTAGAAGAACAATGATTGAATATTTTCAAGAGGTGAAAGACAAACTTGAAGAATTACAGGACACAGCAAGCATAAACCAGGGATAGCTAAAAAAAAAATGCAGATAAGACAAATGAGGCATTAGAGGCTCTGAAATAACAAGAAATGACAATCCAACATACAGAGCAATGTTTCAGATGCTATCAACATGATGGAGGGACACATGAACAAGGTTGAAGAGATGGAACACAGAATGAGTGAAATAGAAGATAGAATTGTCATCACTGGTCTGCTACAACAAAAAAGCAGAATCAAAGAGGAAGGGGAAAAAAGAAAATCTAAGAATAATGTGGGACACAGTCAAGACAAATAACATGTGCATCATCAGAATACCAGAACAGGAAGAAGAAACTAAAGGCACTGAAAAAGTTGTGAAAGAATTGTTAGAAGAAAATTTTCAGACATAATGAAGAATGAGAGAATCCATATTCAAGAAGCTGAGAGAACAACATACAGAAGAGACCCCAAAAGAAAAACATATCATAGTCAAATTTGCCAGAACCAAAGATAAGGAGAGAATTATGAAAGTAGTGAGGGAGATGCAAAGAGTAACCTATAAGGGAGAGCAGATAAGATTAAGTGCCAATTTCTCAGCGGAAACCATGTAAGCAAGATGACACTAGAATGACACATATCAAACACTCAAAGAACACAACTGTCAACCCAGCAAAATTGTCCATCAAATTTGAAGGAGAGCTCAAGATATTCTCAGAAAAACGGAACTTAAGTGAGTTTGTAAAAACAAGACCAGGGTTGCAGGAAACACTGAGAGTCATCCTTCTTACAGAGGTGCCACAGAAAGCAGCATGGACCAAAGTAACTAGCAACAATGTCAAAAAGAATGCAACAAAATGATAGCAATGAAACCTTGCCTCTCAATAATCACACTGAATGTAATTGGTTTAAATGTACCAATTTAGAGAAAAAGAGAAGCAAATTTGGTTTAAAAAAAACCCAAAGTCCATCAATATCCTGTCTACAAGAGACACACCTGAAAAATGAACATAAAGAAAGATTAACAATAAAGGGGTAGAAAAAATATACCAAGCAAATGGCAACCAGAAAAAAAGCAGGAGCAACAATATTAATCTCAGACAAAGTAGATTTCAATGCAAAAGTCACCATAAAAGATAAGGAAAGTCACTACATAATGCTTAAAGAGTGAATAGAACAAGAGGACATAACAATAATAAATAACTATGCACCTAATGAAAGACTTGGAAAAATATATAAAACAGATGTTAACAAAACTGAAAAAGGAAATAGACAACACTACTATAATAGGTGGAGACTTCAATACACCACTCTCAAGAAAAGATAGAACTTCCATAAAGAAACTCAACAAAGACACTAAAGAATTATAAACCATGCAATAAAACAACTCGATTTTCTAGATATTTATGGGCCAATGCACTCAAAAACAGCACAGTATACCTTTTTCTTCTCCAATGTGCATGAAACATTCTCCAGAATAGATCACATTTTAGGTCACAAGGCAAGCATCAGTAAATATGAGAACATAAAAATTATACAAAGCTTCTTCTCAGACCACAATGCTATAAAATTAGAAATTAATAACAAGAGGAAAAAGAAGAAAATGTACATTTGGTAGTTGAACAACACCTTCCTTGAACATGAGTGGGTACAAGAAGAAATAAAAATAGAAATTAAAAAGTTTTTTTTCAAACAAATGACAATGAAAACACAATTTACCAAAATCTCTGTGAAACAGTGAAAGGAGTAATCAGAGGTCAATTTATAGCAATAAGCAAACACATCAAAAGGCATGGAAAATTGGCCATTGACTCTCTAACCCAAAATCTCAACAAATTGAAAAAGAACATCAAGAAAACCCAACACCCTCAAAAAACCCTGAAATTATAAAAATTAGAGCAAAAAGAAATGAAATAGAAAACAGGAGAATAATTGAAACTGTTGACAAAACTAGGAGTTGGTTCTTCAGAAAGGTCAATAAAATTGACAAGCCACTACCAAAACTAACAAAAGAAAAGAAGGAAAAGATACAAATAATCCAAATAAGAGAAATGGGCAATGTCACAACAGAACCAATTAAAATTAAAAGGTTAACAGTGGAATATTACAAAAAATTATACTCAAACAAATATGAAAACCTAGAGGAAATGGGCAATTACTTAGACAATAACAAAATACCTAAAATGTCACAAACTGAAATTGAACACCTGAACAGACCCATTGTTGTTGTTGTTGTTATTGTTATATGCCATCGAGTCATTTGTGACTCATAGCAACCCTATGTACAAGAGCCCTAAACACCATTCTATCCTGTGCCAACCTCACCATCTCAAACATACTCATTCCCACCACTCCACTCACAGAATCGATCCATCTCATCGAGTGTCTTCCTCTTCTGCACCATCCCTCCACTCTTCCAAACATGATCCCTCTCCAAGGACCAGTCCCTCCTTGCAACATGTCCAAAGTATGTCAGACGAAGCTTCAGAATCCTTGGCTCCAAGGAGCATTCTGGCTTCACCCTCTACAAGACAAACCATTTGTTTTCCTAGCAGTCCATTCAACACTCTTCTCCAGCACCACAGCTCAAAGGCATCAATTCTCT
>NW_006400009.1:3002566-3003741 GCF_000299155.1 Elephantulus edwardii
ATGGCTTTGAATATGGCTCAAAGCGATTGCCTCTTTTCATGCCTTTCTCCTTCCTCTTCTCATTCTGAGTAGGTCGTTCTCCTTCACCTTTAGGACCGGGAGTTCCGTTGCCGCTCGCCACGCCGGGCGCGCTGCTCTCTTCCTCCATCTTGGGCTCTGTCGCCGCCACCTCGGCCGCCGCTTCCACCCCTGCCGCCATTTTCTCCGCGTCTGGGCTTTGTGTAGATATAGGGTTTGCATGAGCACAATTAAGTGTTCTGGAATTCCCATTCCTTTAACTGTTAGCCATAATTTGTTATGATCCACACAGTCAAATGCCTTTGCATAGTCAGTAAAGCATAAATAGACATTCTTCTGGTATTCTTTACTTTAGACATCAGCCATGATATCCCTGGTACCACGGCCTCTTCTAAATCCTGTTTGGAACTTTTGGAAGTTCCCTATCTATGTACTGTTCCACCTGCTTTTTAATTACATTCAGCAGTATTTTGCTTGCATGTGATATTAATTATATTGTTTTCTAATCTCCACATTCTGTTGGGTCATCTTTCTTGGGAATGGAAAGAAATACAGATTTCTTCAAGTTAATGGACCAGACAGCTGTCCTCCAAATTTCCTAACATAGACTGGGGAGCACATCCACGGCTGCATTTGTTAGTTAAAACACATTAGTCAATATCCATTAATTCCTAGGACCTTATTTCTTTTCAATGTCTTCAGTGCATCTTCAACTTCTTCCTTCATTACCATTTGCTCTTGTATATACCGTTCAATATATTGCTGTAGCATCTTTCTGTATTGTGACTTGAGGCTTAAATCTGTTTTTCAATTCTCTCAAGTCAAGAAATGCCAGGCAAATTCTTCCCTTGTTATTCTCCATTTCTAGTTTTCTACATGAATTCCATTATAATACTTTGTCTTCTTGAAATGCCCTTTGTAATTTTCTGTCCAGCATTTTTACTTCATCATCTTTTCCCTTTTGTTTTCCTTCTCAACTCTGTACTGCAATTTTCAGTCTCTTCTGACATTCACTTTGGTTTTTCTTTCTTTTCTGTATTTTTAATAATCTTTCGCTCTCCTCAAAGATGATATTCTTGATGTCATCCCACAAATCACCTAGTCTTTGATCACTGATGTTCAATGCTTTAAATTTATGCTTAACATTTTTTAAATAA
>NW_006400009.1:3004103-3010824 GCF_000299155.1 Elephantulus edwardii
CACCCATTTTGAATAATATTGCATGAGTTCCTTGTTTTTCAATGCAGCATAGTATTCCATTGTGTGAATATACCACAGTTTCTCTATCCATTCGTTTGCTGATGGGCACCTGGGTTGTTTCCAACTCCTTGCTATTGTGAACAGAGCCGCAATAAACATGGGTGTGCATATATCTGCGTGGATGTGAGTTATGGTCTCTTTGGATATATTCCCAGTAGTGGAATTGCTGGTCAAACGGTTTCTCTATTTGCAACTTTTTGAGAAAGCACCATACAGCCTTCCACAGTGGTTGCATCATTTTACACTCCCACCAACAGTGAATAAGGGTTCCAGTGTCTCCACAACCTCGCCAGCATTTGTTGCTTGCTGTTCTGTTAAATTTTGCTATTCTTCCTAAGGTGAGATGATATCTCATAGTTATTTTGATTTGCATTTCTCTTAGAGCTAGGGATTTTGAACATTTCTTCATGTGCTTGTTGGCCATCTGAATGTCTTTTTTGGTGAAGTGTCTGTTCACATCCTGTGCCCATTTTTCTATTGGATTATCTACTTTATCTTGTTGTGGTGCTCAAGTATTTTATAAATTCTAGATATAAGTCCTTTCTCTGACATGTCATTACCAAATACTTTTTCCCAGTCTGTGGCTTCCCTTTTGACCCTATTGGAGAAGTTTTTGGATGTGCATAGGGATTTGATTCTTAGAAGGTCCCATTCATCTATTTTCTCTTCTTCTGGTTGTAGACAACGTTATTTTTAAATTGAGACTCAAAATCATATTTTGGTTCTTGTGGACTTGTTTTAATTTTCTCTGGCCTCAGGTTGAACTTGCAATTGGGTAATTGATGGTCTGTTGCACAGTCCTCCCTGGCCTAGTTTTGAATGCTGATACTGAGCTTCTCCAACAATTCCTTCCACAGAGGCAGTCAACATGATTCCTATGCAGTCCATCAGAGTGAGGCCCATGTGTAATTTCACTATTTGTGCTTTTTAAAAAAAGGTATTTGTGATGAATAAACCATTAAACATACAAAATTCTATCATTCTATTTCCAGCCTTATTTCTGTCACCAAGTTGGTACTTTCCAACTACCATTTCTTTTTCATTGTTTACAACATTTCCATTCCAGTAACCAATTATCATTAATGAATCTTAATTGCATGTCTGGTCCATTTCAGATTACAAGATTTGGTTAAAATTTTCATTTTTCTTTTCTTTGGCTATTGTTATTTGAGTAATAGTTGTATTAATAGATGTTTCTTACATATGTATGGATAATATTCTATCACTCACAATGTTGTACTTCACAATAGAACTTGAAATTGTCTTTTAAACTAACTATAAGTGCAATACCGTTTCTTCTCGCTTTTCATTCCCGGCATAGTATACCACGTGATTGTCTGATTCAAATTAGTCAAAGCTAGTCCATCTCATCTCACTAATGTGTGGAAAGTCAATATTTATGTGCTCCATTTCATTTTCCACAACTTTTAGTTTTGCAAGCATTCATGCTTTGTACATTCCATGTTCCTATTATTAAAGGATGTTTGCAATCTTTTTTTTTTTTTTTTTCATTTTGATTGACTTCCAGGCTGGGCTCTACCTATAATACTCCTTTACTGTTCATAGAGTTTTCAGAGACCTGCTATTTAAAAAGTGGATGGTCTATCCTGCTTCCTAGTCTGTCTTAACCTGGGAGGCCTAGTTAAACCTTTCTAACATGGGTGACCCTTGTGGCATTTGACACACTGGTGGCAAAGCTTTCAGCATCACAACATCACAGCAATGAGAAGTTACCTCAGTACAGCAAATTGACAGAGAAGTGTTGTACCAGTTAGAACAATTAATTCCTACAGTACTACTAACTGACAAATTGGTGGTGTACCTCTAACAGGAAATCAGGCATACAAATATCATGTTACCAGTTGAAAAGGAAGCCTGCATAAATGTGGCAAAATGTGCTCCTGGAAGGGTGTTGAAGAGTTCCATCTAAGACTCAGGCCTAGAACACTGGAATAACGTCCCCGATGTGGATATTAAAGTCACATGGAAGTCTCTACAGAGACTTTCAAAGAGGTAAGAATTATTTTATCAATTGGCAGTAAACTTTGAACTAGGAATCTGTTTAACAAACTCCTAATCTAGGATATTTTCACCAGGACTTCCTTCTCATGTGGGATTGGGTATCCCTATTTCTACAAAATGTAATTTCTTCAACCTGAAGCCTTATTCAGTCAGTCATGTGATGCAGAGATCTCTAGAATATGAGAATCAAAGTCAAACCACACAGTTTCTCCCCAACAGTTCCATGTAACCTCAATTGCTTTTTCTCTCCTTACCAAGATCATTAGATGTCCTAACAGCAGCTTAGCTCCAGAAACATAAACTCATCCAAGCTTCTCATTTTCTGTAACTTCTTATTTATTGTAAGTACTATTTGCCATAAGATGATCTTATAGGGGGGCCTTGAATGGAGGGCCAAGGAAGAGAGACTCAATATAAGGGACTGAGGATGCCCTCATACCCTACATTTTCTTAACCTCCTTAAGTCATAAGTGCAGTGAAGGCCATTGGGAGGGAGGTTTTAATTACCTGCAGGTGTCCCAATTAAGCAGAATTGCCTCCCCAATTAACAGTCCCTTCCATTGGAAATCATTAGGCTTAATTCCATTTCCCCAGAAACATCTTAATCAAGCTTTGTCCCCAACTCCTGAGGCAGCCAGACTCCCGCTGACGTCAGCCTGACCCTGTCTGGCCTGAATGATGATTCTAAATTGGGCTCTGGGTCAGTCTCCCAATTAAACACATCCCTTTAATTACACTGTTTTATAACGTTTAGCGAGATCAAGAGTTTGTGTTCTTTCAAATACTTACAAAGGGTAAAATATATTTAGAGAAGGCTCCTCTTTATTTCTAAAGAAAAGAACACATTTGTAAGCATACTCAAAAAAAAGAATCTACTATATAATATACACATCTGAAACATCATGAGAGCTACAAAGCACAACCTCTTCTCAAGATGTAAAATAAAGAATCTACAGCAGCCTACATTAGTAAAGTCAAAAGTGCCTCTAATTGTCATCATATTTTCCCACTCTTTGTCTTCACTATTACTAAAAATTACTAAAATTTAAAGACAAACAATCTTAGGAGAGAAGAGGTTTTTCTGTATTTAGACACTATAGGTAGGGTGGGGGGGTTCTTGTTTTTTTGGTTTTGGGGTGTTTTTTTTAATGTTCTCAGACCCTTAGAACTCAAAACCATTGACTTCAAGGTGAAGAACAGCTAGAGGAAGAGAACTCAGTCATCCCTGCTGGACAACTGTCAAGTAAGGGCTATGATAGGTCACTAGTAAAGCCAGCTGCCCAGCTGCCCATCAAATTGACAATTTTTTGAGAGAGTCTTCATCTTGCTTTAGTCAAACTCTCTTGTTCCAATTGCACAGAACCATATTCAAGTTCTGATAAGAGGTTTTCTGCTGACCAACCTGTGCCTTTTCTTTGTACCAGCCTAGATCCTTTCCACTGCTGTTGTCAAAACAGCTTCCCTCCCATCCAGAACAGCAGTCCCCCTTACATTTGGTTGTTTTAGCTCTCTTTTCCCTTTGTTTTATTCTCAGCAGACTCACACTTCCAGAAAAAGGGAAATGAGGGAGGAAAAGTACAAGACAGAATTTGGTTCAGTCACAATTGAGAGTCCCAGGAAACTTATCCACTAAAACCCACCAAATGCATCTTAATTTTCACTCTGAAATAGACTGTGAAGTTCAAATCAAATTCTGTTTCCTTTAACTTTTTTCATATCCATGTTAATCGCATTCCCTATGAAATTGGAGAGAGAAGAGCCCCTCTCCTTGATATTAAATTTAATATGAAGATGATTAGAATTGCATTTGTCATTGTTGCCTGGAGAGCTTCATGTATTAGCCCTCCAGAAATTAGATTAACACCTAACCATTCCCTGCTGTTTCCAATCCTCCCTGTCATGCCTGCCCTCTGCAATAATCACCTTCTATTGATTTTTCCAAAATTATTTCTTTTTTAAACTTTCTAATCAGCTTACCTTAATTTATTACTATTCAACTCTTAAGGACAAATTCCCAAACTCTATCTGTGTACCCTGTTCAGAGCTTGGGGAAGGAATTGAGGTGGTGGTGGCAGGGTATCTGATCCTGTTTCTTAACATACACACATACACACACACACAATTTGTCTGAAGTCAATTGTTTTCTATTAACGTTTACTATTTCTCCCTTTTCTTCCCCAAAGACAAAACAATTCAGATCCCATAAAGTAGCTGGCCTATTAGATGAGCTGTCCTTTCTCCCTTATAGAAATTCTGATTGAAAATGCTGTGGCTCTGATAGTGGTCTAGAGACATTTCCCAGAAACAAGCCACAATTTGTCACTTGGTTTTGTTTTAAAGACTTCTGGTTGGATAAAACAAGACTCTTTAAATACTTCTTAACAAACTCCCACATCACCCTTGGGAGAACAGATAGTTTTGCTTTCTCACCTGACAACCCATGTTTTCAGACTTCTGTGCTAGCTTAGGGAAGCAAGTCAGATGACAATTTTTATGACAAATAGCAGGAAGGTTATAATAGTGATACCACCACTATGATAATTAACACTTGCATCCTAACTATGTTTCAAAAACAGTTGGAAATAATTACTTTCCAAGTATTACCTCACCAATATGGTAGGAAGAGTTAGCAGAAGGAGAAATTGGAGTTTAGTGAAGTCATTTTCCCAAGAAGACAGGGCTAGTAAGTAGCTAAACCTAGGATTTTAATTCAGATTGTTCTGTTTCCAAGAATTGTGTTTTTAAGTATTTCACAGAAATTGCCTATAAATTTCATAATCTTAAGGTAAGATAAGTCAAAGAAGTCTCATGCTTTTGTGCCCATTCCCTGACAGTTCCAGCCACAGGGCAAAAAAATAAAATGAAGATTGCAGCCTCCATGGAAAGTTGAAAGAACACTCCCTGCCTCCGCAGCCAATTGCTCTACTTTCTTCTAACCACCACCAGATTTTGCCTTGCATCCACATTGGAAACACCACTATTTATACCGTCAAGGTGGCAACTTGGAACCTCAAGTAAATAAGAAGGGAAATAAACTCTTGAGCTGGTATTAGCATCTGCTTGTATGTATTTTTTGGTTACTGCCAAGTCAACTCTGATTCATAGCAACCCATGTGTGCAGAGTTGAAATGTCCCCTAAGATTATCAAGGCTGTGCCTCTTTTGGAAGCACCTCAACATGTCTGTTTTCAAAGATACCCATGGTGGATTTGAACTGCCAACATTTTAGCCAGTTATTTGCACCACTTCAGGACTCCACTATCTTATTTGTTATTGTTCATGTTGTTGAATTGATTCCCAGTCATAGAGACCCTATAGGGCCGAGTAGAACTGCTGTGTAGAGCTTTCTCAAAAATAATCTTTACAGAAGATAATTGTCAGGTCTCTTTCTGGCAAAGCTGCTGCTGGTGGGTTCAAACTACCAACCTTTTGGTTCACAGACAAATGTTCTAATTACTATGTCACTAAGAGGTCCTTTATCATCTAGAATAACTCCCTATCAATGTTCTGCTTACATAAATTCAAATGAAGTCATTGTATTAGATCTGATCCTGGATTCAGATTCTTATTTCAAGTATATCACTTTTCCTCTGAGTCTTAGTCTCCTCATCTATACATTAAAAAGTCTGGACTGGATGATCTCTTGGGAAATTTCCAGCTCTTATAACACTAGTTAGACATGATATTATATTGTAATGCAGCCATGGAGATGGTTTAATCCCAGCATTAGAAATTCACAGTGTAGGACCAGATGCTGATGCTCCATGACAGGAACTCTGGTCCTGAGGTCTCAGGCCCATGCCGGAAACTCCAGTCCTGATGCCAACACCTATGCCAGGAGCTGACACATGTTTGGAGTGACACTGGAACTTGAATGAGGTACTTTGTGGGGAGTCACTGCTATTTGGCTGGATCACATGGGATCCCTTAAGCTCAATCAGAAGGGAGGGAGACAGTTGGAACTCATTTTTGAAGGGAAAACCAAGGCTTCCTGGTTTTCCAATCAGGTCTGCATGCTCTGCCTTGCATCTCCTCATGTCCAGTCTACCATCTGCCTTTAGCCCGGAGTACCTTGGGCTACCCTAGTTGTGGCAGTTGGTTGAGAGAGGAGACTGCTTTCATCTACTTCCTTTTATCTACTGAACTGAAGCAGATCTTCCCTTGAGTCAGAAGGCAGAGAGAAACCCAGGCAGGATAGCTGCCCCACCCTCTTCTGGAAAAGAAAAAAAAAATGTCAGGAGTTGATGTGTTTGGAATCACAGAAGCCAAGAAAGCTCAAGATACAAGCTGTCAGATCATGGGTTGGACAATGGAAGATATTTTCTGAAGGGACTTGGCAGATGTGAAGGGTTATCCTGGTGGAGGGTGGAGCTGGGAAGTAAGTGGGTCAAGGCACTGGGCTAGGGGTGGGGTCAACACTGTAACTAATGCTTAACTCCACAATAAGGGATTTATCTTTCACTGCTCCACAAATTGCTGTCAGATACTCCTCTAACACTGAACATTCCGATTAAGACAGACTAGGAAGAAGGATTGGCCACCCACTTCTGAAATAGCAGGCCTATGAAAACCCTATGCACAACAGAACACACACAGACTAACAGAAAGAGCAACCTAGGTAGAACTATCAAGTATGGAAA
>NW_006400009.1:3016415-3026720 GCF_000299155.1 Elephantulus edwardii
AAAAAAAAAGTCCTGGAGCAGATGGTTTTACAAGTGAATTTTACAAACATTCAGAGAAGAATTGTCACCAATTCTACATAAACTATTTCAGAAAATAGGAAAATAGATGGAATTTTCCCAGATTCATTCTATGAAGCAAACATATCCTTGATACCAAAGCCAGGTAAAGACACCACCAAAATAGAAAACTATAGGCCAGTCTCGCTCATGAACATAGATGCAAAAATTCTGAATAAAATCCTGGCCAATAGAATAAAAAAAAAAAAATCACCATGACCAAGTGGGATTCATAATAGGTATGCAAGGATGGTTCAACATAAGAAAAACAATCAGCATAATTCATCACATTAACAAAGCAAAGAACAAGAACCACATGAGCCTATCAATTGATGCAGAAAAGGCCTTGGAAAAAATGCAACACTGTTTCCTGATTAAAACACTCAACAAAATAGGAATAGAAGGAAATTTCCTCAACATAGTAAAAAGTATATATGCAAACTCACGAGCCAACATTGTTCTCAATGGAGAGAGTTTAATGGTATTCCCTTTGAGAACAGGAACCAGGAAAGTATGCCCACTATCAACTCTCCAATTCAAGATTGTGTTAGAAGTCTTAACAATAGCAATAAGACAAGAGAAGGAAATAAGAAGTAACCAAATTGGCAATGAGGAGGTAAAATTACCTCTAAATGCAGATGATATGGTAGTATACTTAGAAAACCCTAAAGATTCAGCAAGAAAACTACTGGATATTGTTGACCTACTCATCAAAGTGGCAGGGTACAAGATCAACATACAAAAATAAATTTGATTTCTCTACAGTGACAAAGAGAATATAGAACTAGAGCTAAGAAAAATAATACCTATCACAATAGCCAATCACAAGATTAAATACATGTGAGTAAATCTAACTAGAAACACAAAAGATCTATTCAAAGAAAATTACAAAACATTACTACAAGAAACAAAAAGAGACCTGGATAAATGGAAGAATGTAACTTGCTCATGGATAGGAAGACTCAATATTATGAAAATATCAATTTTACCAAAGGCAATCTACACGTTTAATGCAATCCCAATACAAATACCAATTCCAATCTCCAGTTTCATCTGAAATGGAAAAAGGCCCAAAATAAGCAAAGTACTCCTTAAAAATTAAAACAAGATAGGAGGCATCTCACTCCCTGGTTTCAAATCCTACTACACCGCCATGGTGGTCAAGACAGTGTGGTACCGGTACAATGTCAGATACATAAATCAATGGAATAGAATTGAGAACCCAGAAATCAGCCCATCTACCTAAGGTCAACTGATTTTTGACAAGGAGATGAAATCAGTTAAGTGGGGAAAGAACAGCCTTTTAAAAAAAAATAGTGTTGGCAAAATTAGAAACCTATCTATAGATCCACACCTCACTCCATACACAAAAACCATCTCAAAGTGGAACGAGGAGCTAGGACTAAAACCAAGGACTATAATCTTCATTAGAGAAAAGCTTGGAAGAACTCTAAAAGCGCAAATCCACAACATGAGCGGTCTTCCAAGCATCCTGAAAAACCTTCAAGTAGGAGACAATAAAATAGATGAATGGGACTTTCTAAGAATCAAATCCCTATACACATTCCAAAACTTCTCCAACAGGGTATAAAAAGGAAAGTCACAGGCTGGAAAAAAATATTTGGTAATGACATGTCAGATAAGGGACTTATATCTAGAATTTATAGACTATTTGAGCATCACAACCAGATAAAGGTAAACAACTCAATTGCAAAATGGGCACAGGATATGAACAGACATTTCACCAAGGAAGACACTCAGAGGGCAAACAAACACACATGAAGAAATGTTCAAAATCCCTAGCTCTAGCAGAGATGCAAATCAAAACAACTATGAGATATCACCTCACTCCAGTAAGTAGCAAAATTCTACAGAGTAGCAAACAAAAAATGCTGGTGAGTTTGTGGAGAAACTGGAAAACTTACTGTTGATGGGGGTGTAAAATGGAGCAACCACTACAGAAAGCAGTGTAGTGCTTTCTCAAAAAGTTGGAAATAAAAATATCATTTTACCCAGCAATTCCACTACTGGGAATTTACCCTAAAGAAACCAGAACTACCACCCAAGCAGATATATGCACACCCATGTTTATTGCTGCTTTGTTCACAATAACAAAGAGTTGGAAACAACCCAAGTTCCCATCAAAAAATGAATGGTTAGAGAAGCTCTGTTACATTCACACAATAGAATATTATGCAGCACTGAAAAACAAAGAACTCATGAACTGTTATACAAAATGGGTGACCATGGAGGACATACACTAAGTGAAATATCTGAGTCACAAAAAGACAAATACTGCTTAATACCACTGTTATAAAACAGGACTGACATGGAGGTTGGGGGAAACTAAGAAAAGAGGGGATAATTAATGCACATGGCATTGAAACAGATAAGGAAGAGAACTGTATAAAGGAATATGTGATTAGGTATTACTGGCATGACATGAGTTCAGAATAAGAGCTGCATAGTAAAGCAATCTGGAGTGTGTGTGGGGAGGGTGCTGTATAACAATGAAATAACCTTTTTTTCCCCAAAGGGGGGGGGAAGACTGGGAGGGGAGCAGGGAGGAAAATGTGCAATAATGAGTGAATGGAAATAAAGAAAAAAACCCACAAATGCACAGCACACATGCTGTCTCTTCCCCTCCTGTGTCCATGTTAGTCATCACTAGTAGAATACAATCCTCTTTCTTTGCTATAGCTTTAGAACATTTTTTAAAATCCCATGCGAAAGAAGTAATTGAATATAACAATGAAATGTAGTATAAAACTGATTGCCTTTGCTGATGTTTGCCAACCCATCCAATTTACAATGGAGGAAACTGAGACCCAAAGAAAAGGACAAATAATTCAATTAACATATAGCAGCAAGAAGCTGTGATGCAATCCCAAAGGCCCAAGGTTCAAGACCACCAGCTGGTCTGCAAGAGAAGGATGGGCAATTTCCTTCTGTGTGATTAACTGCCTCTGAAAACCCACCAGAGGGTCAGCTATGGGTCGGTTCCAACTCTACAGTATTCAACAACAATATTGATTAATTTGCATGTACCTGAAGTAGTGTTAGGTTTTGAGGATAAAAAGATGTGAACAAACTACAGTGCTTACTTTCCAATAACCTCGAGTCTTAATGAGAGATGTTGACTGTTTAACAAGAGACTACAATGCTTGGACCACCTGTGAAGCCACATAACCTAGTCTAACAATTTCACACAAGGCTTCCTACAGGAAGTAACACTTAAGCTGAAACTTGAAGGATTTTGCCCAATGATGAAGGGTTAAAGACTACTTTAAAGTGAGACAATCCAAGAATGAGAAAGATCTCATACTGCTCAAATTATATATTCTGTTAGAATGGTTGGAGCAAGAGACCCAGGAATGGTGAGCAGTGAGGAGGGCAGCAGGAGCCAGAGCAGTGGCATGAAGGTCCCTACAGGCCATCTTACAGAGGCTATCCTTAAACTTGCTGGTGATTTGAAGACATGGCTACAAAGTCTTTGACACTCCTTTATGAGATGGGTTTACACTCTCTCTTTGAAATTTGGCAAGTTTGTAACTTGTTCAACCAGTAAAACATTGTGAGTGATGCTTTGTGACTTCCAAGACTGAGTCTTTCAACATCATGCAGTTGCCTTCTTGTTTACTTGAACACTCATTCTTGGAGCCTTGAGCTCCCAGGCAAGAAAACTACTCCAAGACCACCATGCTGGAGGTGGCCTAGGTAGGCACTCCAGCCCACAGTCCCAGTTCAGCTATCCAAACCAAAGCACCAAACATGTGAGTGAAGCCGTCTTGTACTCTAGACCAGCCTGTCACCAGCTGAATGCCACCAACTGACCTCTGTCGATAACTCATGAAATAGAAAATTTACCTCGTAAATTCCACACTCTGCTCAAATTCCACACTCACAAACCATAAGATAACATAAATAGATGTTGGTTTATGTCACGAGTCTTTTAGGTAGTCTTTATACAGTAATAGCAAGATAGCAAGAACACCAAATGAGTATTAGATATTGTTAGGAAGGATCACATTGTTCTAGAGGGAACACATAGACTAATAATGCAAGGAATAGTTTGGACGGGGCCAGTAAGATGATAGAGAGTAACTATTATAGTTGCACAGGTAAATGATGTACAAAACTTTGTAAGTAAGGTAAAAAAACCATAATATGTAGAAAGTTTATTGTTCTTAAGTGCCTTTGAGTCAACTGCACCCTATGAATAACAGATCTGAACTTTTCTCTATGCAGCGTCATCCTCACAATCCTCTCCATTGTCGCAGTCACAGTGACAATCCATCTCATTGAAAGTCTTCCTCTGTTTTGCTCATCCTCTGCCTTTCCCAGCATGATGCCTTTTTTACAAGGGCTGGCCCCTCCAGAAACTTGCTCATAGTATATGAGATAAAGTTTCATGATCCTTGTCTCTTAAGGAGCAACCTGGTTTTACTTCTTCCAAGACAGATTAGTTGTTCTTTTGGCAGTCCATGGCATGGGTTAGTCAACTATTATGCAACTTCTTTCTCCTTCTTCACATTGCCATGGGAAAGTCTGCTGTTAGGGACCTCTCTAAAGTACTGAATAGCAATGATGTCACTCTGGAGACTAAGGTGAGTCTGATACAGGCTATGGTCTTTGAAATCACTTGCTATGCATCAGAGAGTTGAACAATGACTAAGGAGGACAGAAGGAGAATTGATGCCTTTGAGCTGTGGTGCTGGAGAAGAGTATTGAGGGTACCGTGGACTGCTAGGAAAACAAACAGATTCATCCTGGAAAGGGTCAAACCTGGCTGCTCCTTGGAGGCAAGGATTCTAAGGCTTCATCTGACATACTTAGGGCATGTTGCAAAGAGGGACCAGGCCTTAGAGAGGGATGTCATGCTTGGAAGGATGGAGGAACACTGCAGGAGGGGAAGGCCCTCTATGAGGTGGATTGATTCAGTGACTGGGGTAATCGGGATGGGTGTGTCGGAGACAGTGTGATTGGCACTGGACAGAGCAGAGTTTAGGGCTGTTGTACATAGGGTCGCTATGAGTCTCAAGTGACTCGACGGCACATAACAACAACAACAACATTATGCAACACCACAAATCAAAGACACAAATTTTTCTTCAGTCTTCCTTACTCATTGCCAACCTTCAGATGCATAAGAAGTCATTGAAAATACCATAGTCTGAATCAGGCATATCCTTAGTATTTAAACTGACATCATTTCTCTTTAGCAATTTGGAGAGACCCTTGAGAGCAGGTTTTCCCAATGCCACACAGCTTTTTAATTCTCTTTTTCCCTAAATTAATTTTCACAAAAGTTTACAGAGACTTAGAGATTCTATTCATTCATTGTTGCACTCTTCTCCCTGCCCACCCTCTCCTCCCCAAGTCAATCTTCTCCTTGAAAATTAAAACTCTTTCACTGTTATGCAATCCTCCCCCAAAGTCCATTCCACTGTGCAGCCTTTATTCTGAACTCCTGACATGACAATAATACCCATTCATATATCTCTTTTGAACAGTTCTCTCCTTTATCTGTTTCTCTGTCTCCCCTCAACCCTGATGTCAGTCCCATTTTACAACAGTGGTCCTATGCAATATTTGTCCTTTTGTGACTTTTTATCACTCAGCATAATGTGTCCTCCAGGGCCACCCATTTTGAATAATATTGCATGAGTTCCTTGTTTTTCAATGTAGTGTAATATTCCATTGTGTGAATATACCACAGCTTCTCTCTCCATTCGTTTGTTGATGGGCACTTCGGTTGTTTCCAGCTCTTTGCTATTGTGAACAAGGCAGCAATAACCATGGGTGTGCATATATCTGCTTGGGTGATAGTTATGATTTCTTTAGGGTAAATTCCCAGTAGTGGAATTTCTGGGTCAAATGGTATTTCTATTTCCAACTTTTTGAGAAAGCGCCATACAGCCTTGCAGAGTGGTTGCACCATTTTACATTCCTACCGACAGTGAATACGGGTTCCAGTTTCTCCGCAACCTCACCAGCATTTGATGCTTACTGTTCTGTTAACGTTTGCTATTCTTACTGGGGTGAGATGTTATCTCACAGTTGTTTTGAGCTCTTGAGTTCTTGACTGCTGTTACCATAGGTGTTGATTTTGAATCCAATAAAAGGTAGGGTCAATAGAACTCAATATAAATGAGTAAATTATGGAGAAAGAAGTGTAAGGGACTGGAGAACATCATACTAAGTGAACTAACTCAGTCCCATAAGGACAAATACTGTATAAGACCATTATTGTGGAATGTGTATGAGGATCCAAGGCAGGGTGGAGGGAGTAGCGAGGTGAGAACGGGAGGAGCTTAATCATAGGGTCTCATAAATTGATGGGTAGAGAGATGGGTGGGTAAAGGAAAGGGGAAAGATCCAGTATGAAAAACAATGTATACAAACTTCATAAGTAATCCACTATAAAATAGAAATTTTATTTTAAAAAAAAGAAAACAAAAGAAATGCTTCCTAATTCAGATGACTGAATGGCATTCTGTGTTGACTGGGGAAGTTTGAAGGAAAACTGTACAAGCAGCCTGGGGAAAGTGATGTTCATTTTAGACATGTTAGATGAGAGAAGGCAAAGCAGATGGCCAGCAGCTAGAGAACTAGACTGGAGACCTGGATTTGTGGGTTGCTCACCAGTGACGGAAGCCAAGGGAGAGATTTCATTTCACCACAAGGAATGGTAGGAGAAAACAGAGTTGCCAAGCTGAAACTGAGCACAGCCTGGGTCCACGAAGCGGTTGCTCTTGAGTATCTCCCCAAAAGTTGCTTCCCTCCTCCTGCTTCCTGTCCTCTAGAACCATATAGCTGTGCTCATGACAAACAGTGGGGCTGAGGAAACTGTGGGATTAGGCACCTCTCCCCTGTTGCTCTTCAGATTTACATATGCTACCTCATACCAACTTCTTTAATTTTTTAAACACTCTGCTTTATCCTCCTCTCTCTATTCCCTCCAGCCTGATTGTTTTCTTTAAAAATGCTCCTCATTTCTTTCCCATTTCATTTTCTTTCATCTACAACCTCCTATTAAGGTTGTTTTCCCCACAGCTATTTTGACACCAAAGCAGCATAATCTGTTCTCCTAATTAGCTTGTGATACATACTGTGTGTGTATCACATACGCAGAGTCCAACATCTTCTGCACAATAGTCCAACATCTTCTGCACAATAGCTTTCTCTGCAGCTATCATCCGCAGCTCCTCTACCTAACGGAGGGAGCTGTCCTTCTCACCCCTCTTTCTTCTGTTCACTTCCCATTGTTCCAACAATTATATCTCTCTCTGTCCATAGCCAGGAGGCATAACCTGTGCCACTGACATGCCACAGTGAATTCAGAACCCCCCTTTAGAGTTATTCTATAAAATGAGATGCTGTCTCCAGAAAGCCTCTGTTAGAATGTCCCCATGAGCATGAAGCAGTTATTAGGCAATATTAATAGTATGTTAGATGAGCTCTATTTGATGATTAACAGACTTAGAGTAAGGAAACTCATACATAAGGAAACTAAATTAAAATATTGGATAAAAGAACCGTAGAAGTGCAAATAAAAAGCTAAAGAAGAATGTTTTGAATATGTGAAAGGGTAGGAAGCTGTTCAAGTGAATGGTTTAGAATTAAGTCCAAAGTCTTTCTATTGTGGGATGCTGTATGTTATGAGAGCAAAGGGGAACAACCTCCTAACAGCTCATAGGCCTTGATGCCTTCAAATTATCCTTACATATCTTCAAACACACACACACATCCATACACACCAGACTACACACACCTCACCTCCAAAGAAAAAGCAAAAACCAATAGAGAGCAAATGAATGAGTCTGAACTAGTTGGACTCAATGAGAACAATTAGCTAGAAGAAAGAAGAGTATGCAATGAAACATCATGCCTCTCTTCACATTTCCTCCACTTACCTTGTTTAACAATTTGCAAAGTTTTTAAAATTGGTTTAAATATTAAAGTATTTACAATATTGTTAAAAGACTTAATGTTGTTATTACTGTTGCTCTTAAATGCCATCAAGTTGACTCATAGTGATTGTGAATAACAGCTCCAAATCTTGCCCTTTGCTGCATCATTCTCATAACCCCTTGTCATGCTCAAGCCCATTGTCATAGTCAGTGTGTCAGTCCATTTCATTGAGGGTCTTCATCTCTTTCACTGACCTTCTGCTTTTCCCAGCATGATGACTCCTTCCTGAATATATGCCTAGAATAAGTGAAATGAGTCTCACCGTCCTTGACTCCAAGGAGCACTCTGGCTACACTTCTGACAAGACAGATCTGTTTGTTCTTTCGGCAGACAATGGTATATTCAGTACTCTTCTCCAATGGCATAATTCAAAGACATTGATACTGTTTTCCCTGCCATCTTTTTTCAGTATCCAATTTTCAGATGCATAGGGAGCAAATGAAAATATTATGGCTTGGATCAGGCAAACCTTAGTATTCAAACTGATACCCTTTTGTCTTTAGAACTTTGGAGAGCTCTTTGATAGCAGATTTTCCCAATGCAACATGTATTATAATGGAATGTGCAAGGAGCTGGTGTTAGAAAACCAAAAAAGGAGAAACAAACTTAGCATTTCTCAAGCTGAAAGAATAGAAGAGAAAATTAAAGCCTCAAGTCATAATACTACAGGATTCTGTGGGCAAAATCTTAACAGATTCAGGAACTATGAGTGGAGTGGGGATGGAAAGTATGGAGGAATACACAGTGTCACTACAACAAAAGTAATTTATCAACCCGGAACCAATTCAGGAAGTAGCATATGATCAAGAACCAATGGTACTAAAGAAGGAAGTTCAAGTTGCACCGAAGGTATTAGCAAAAAAATAAGGGCCAATTATTAAAAAAAATAAGGAATTTATAGCAATTGAAGAGTTTAAGAAAACAGATACAACCCTGGATGGACTTACTAGTCTCTGTCAAGAGATAGGGAGACATTTATCTGGCCAACTGCCTGGAAGATAGCTATATTTGTTCCAATTCCCAGAATGTGGAGATTATCAAATAATATCATTTATATCATATTCAAGTAAAATCTTGCTGAAGAATATTTTAAATTATTAGAATAGTATATTAATAGGAAACTGCCCAAAATTCAAACTGGATTCAGAAGAGGCAAGGAATATTACTGATGTCATGTAGATCTTGATTAAAAGCGGAGAATACTAGAAAAAATTTACTTGTATTTTCTTGATTATGCAAGGGCATTTGACTGTGTGGATTATAACAAATTATGGTTAACATTGAAAAGATTCTAAAATCCCAGAACACTTTGCAATCACGCAAAATCTATACATAGACCAAGAAGCAGCTGTCCAACTAGAATGATTTACCAGATTACAGAAATTCATTTTTGCATCACGGTAATCTTGAACATTTTCCTTATTGTACATAGGTCTAGAGGCAACCTTTGTAGGTTGGAGGATATTTTAGCCTTTCTGATATTTCCGAAGTTCCTACCTGTCATCAAACTAGACTGCAGACCACCCACTGAGGTGGAGTTTTGCCTAATACAATATATTTAATAAAAGTTACATCAAACCTAAACTATACTAGTTACCATATGATTGCTGCTGTTGTTCAGTGCCATCAAGTCACATCTGACTTACAAATACAATGGAAGGCAGAAATCATCAAACAATACCAATAATATGACACACAATTAAAATATCACTGAAAATTATTTTTAAATGGTTTGAGCATTACATCTACAGGGAAATTACAGAAATACAAACTAAATTGAGAAGAGGCCATGAAACAATTGTCCATGAACGGTTTCTCTAAATTCAAATGCCCCAATATTTATTTAATATTTAATATAATATTTCAGAGTGTGATAGAAACAAGAGTGTTTAACAAAATTGCCTGATGAGAATCAAGGTTCTCACGCTACTATATTTTCCTCTGACGTAACCTGGAACCTGGCATCATCCAACATAGCCCTTGATATAATCTGCGAGTCTCTGATGTTCTTTAGTATAATCTACCACTGTCACTGTCACTGTGAGTTTCATACCAACAGTCACAATGGAAACCAGTAGTTACACCAAGGCTACTTCTGAAAACACTTATTCTCTTAAACTCAAGATCTGCATCAGCAGACTGAGCCCTCATCCCTAGCTTTCCACTAAAAAAGAACTGTTGTTGTTGTTGTTGTTATGTGCCATCGAGTCGTTTCCGACTCATAGCGACCCTATGCACAACAGCCCTAAACCCTGCTCTATCCTGCGCCAATCG
>NW_006400009.1:3028685-3042101 GCF_000299155.1 Elephantulus edwardii
GACTCGACGGCACATAACAACAACAACAACAATCCTAATTTGGATGCTTAGCTTTCAAACAATTTCTGATAGACAAGTATTTTACCAAAAGAAGTAGATGAAAGACACTTCTCCTTACAGAGATAAGCAATACATTCCGTGTCCCCTCACATGTGTGTCTTGTCCCTTCTCTTTCCCTGCTACATCAGCATCGCTTGCACTCCCACCTACCTCATCCAGCATCTCCCTTCCTCCAGCCACCCCTTGATATGATGCTGAGGCCACAAGTCACTTCTGTCATGGCTTGCTCCTCAAAATGCTGCTGGTCCTTCACACTGATTTCTGTCACACATTAGGAGGATTTACACCCAAATCCCATGTACCATCATCAAGGAAGGAATTTTTTTTTCCTGAGGCAGTTCTGGGGAAAGATTCTTGCCTCTGCCCTAGGACGCCTTCTTGTGGCTTAGTACATTTGCTCTTCCTTTTGTACCACATGACTGTCACAATACAATACTTTTCAAGGTGAGGACTATGTCTCCTTCAGATCTGGCATGCTATGTGTGTAGCTCTAGGGTTTCAGATGCACATCTGAGACAGTATGCCCTGTCTTGCCTAAGCTGTCTGATTATTAACAAAGCCACTGGAATTCTGGGAGAATGGACATTACCTGATGGGGGAGAGAAGGATGTATCCTTTCTCCATACCTTTTCTATGCCTAAGTAGAACAGATAATTCAGGAGGCTGAGCTTTATGAGAAGGAATGTGGCATCAGGATTGGCGGAAGACTCATCAACAACTTATGTTATGCATATGATACAACCTTGCTTGCTGAAACTGAGGAGGGCCTGAAGTGCTTGATGTAGAGGGTCAAGGACTGTAGTCTTCAATATGGATTGAAGCTTAACATCAAGAAAAGAAAGACTCTTAGCACTGGGCCTATTGGCAGCACCATGATAAATGGAGAAGAGATTGAGATTGTTAGCAATTACAGCCTGCTCAGCTCCACCATCAACACTCTTAACACCAGCAAATAAAAAATCAAAAGATTAATTGCATTGGAAAAATCTGCTGTCAGGGACCTTTCCTAAGTACTGAGAAACAACGATATCAGTCTAGAGATTAAGGTACACCTGATCCAGGTCATGGTCTTTATAATTACTTGCTATGCATCAGAGAGTTGGACAATGACTAAAGATGAGAGAAGAATAATTTATGCCTTTGAGTTGTGGAGAAAATTCTTGAACATACCATGGACTGCCAAGAAAACAAGTAAGTCTGTCTAGGAGAGGGGGGGGGGGAAACAAGTTTCTCCTTGAAGGCTAGGACTTTGAAGCTCTATCTCACATACTTTGGGCATGTGACCAAGAGAGACCAGTCCTTGTAGGACAGCATGCTTGGAAAGATAGAGGAACAGCATAGGAGAGGAAGAAACCAGATGAGATAGAGTGATACAGTAACTGGAGCAATGGGGATAGGTGTATAGGTGTCAGTAAGACTGGCTCAGAATAGGGCAAACTTCAAAGCTCTTGTATATAGAGTCACTATGAATCATAGTCAACTCGATGGCATACAGCAACAGTGTTTCCCTCACCTGTTTGAACAACAGTTTCTTGATCTAGATATAGGTTTCACATAAGCACAATTAAGTGCTTTGAGATGCCCACTCTTCTCAATGTTGGCCATAATTTATTATGATCCACGCAATTAAATGCCTTTGCCTAATAAAAAAAAACCCACAGATAGACATACTGCTAGATAGATATTCTCTGTTCTGCCAAAACCCGTTTGACATCAGCAATGATATCCCCGGTGCCATAGCTTCTTTTAAATCTGGCTTGAATTTCTTGCAATTCTCTGTTGGTGTACTGCTCTGGCTGTTTCTGAATAATCTAGCAAGGTTTTTTCTTTCTTGCCTGTGATATTGATATCATACAATGATTTCCACATTCTGTTAGATCACCTATCAGGTGAGGGGTTAGGAATAAATATGGATCTATTCTAGTCAGCTGGCCAGTTTTCTTCCAGTCTTCCAGATGTCTTGGAGCAACCTGGTGAGCACATCCAGAGCTACATACATTTGTTGGAATATGTCAATTGGTATTCCTTCAGTTCTTGGGTCCTTGTTTTTGCCAATGTCTTCAATACAGCTTGAACTTCTTTTATTACCATTGATTCTTGATCATATGCTATTTGCTGACATGGTTCCGTATATGCCAATTCTTCCCCCCCCCAAGAACTAAAAAAAAACCCAAAAAAACAAAAAGCCACAAAACCACAACCGACACAACAACAACAAAAGATTACAGCCAATTAGACTATTGTTGTGTTGTTGTTAAGTACAAAACCACAACTGACACAACAACAAACAACAACAAAAGATTACAGCCAATTAGACTATTGTTGTGTTGTTGTTAAGTACAAAACCACAACTGACACAACAACAAACAACAACAAAAGATTACAGCCAATTAGACTATTGTTGTGTTGTTGTTAAGTGCCATTGAGTCTCAGGCAAATCATAGTGACCCTATGAACAGAAGTCTTGGACACCTCCTGTATGACTTTCATCTTTTCTCCAGGTTCATAGTCTTCAATGTCTGAACATCAAGAAAACAAAATACCTCACCACTGGTCCAAATAGTGACATCATGATAGCTGGAGAAGAAGTTTAAGTTGTCAATAATTTCATCTTGTTTGGATACATAATCAACACCCTGGGTACCAATAGAAAAGAAATAAAGAGAAGTATCACCTTGGGGAAAATATGCTATCAGAGACCTCTCCAGAATACTGAAGAGCAATGATGTCAGCTTAAGGACTAAGATGCACCTGATCTGATGCCTTCCAGTTGTGGTGCTGGAGAAGAATCTTGAATATATCAAGAGTCTTGATCATGGTCTTCTCAATTGCTTACTATGCCTCTGAAGTCTGGACAATGACTAAGGACAACAGCAAGAAAATTGATGCCTTTGAGTTGGGATGTTGGAGAAGAATACTGAATACCCCATGGACTGCCAAGAGAATAAACAGCTGTCTTGGTGAAAATAAAACCAGAGTGCTCTTTGGAAGCATGGATGGCAAAACTTTTTCTCACATACTTTATGCGTGTTAATAGGAAGGGCCAATTCTCAGAGAAGAGTGTCATACTTAGTTCAATGTAAGCGAAGAAGCCCCTCTGATAAGGAATGGCAAAAAAATGCTAACGAAGCAAATAAATCAGAAACCATTTTGGAAAATGGTATGAAACAGTGGCAAAAGAACACAAGGAAAACAGACTCATCTAAGAAAGAGGATAGGGGAAGGGCAGACCCCAAGGGCCATCATAAATCCATCAGAAGCGACAACCATGTTGTTGTTGTTGTTATGTGCCTTCGAGCCACCTACAACTCATAGCAACCCTATGTACAACAGCTCTTAACCCTGTTCTATCCTGTGCCAATATTATTGTCTCTGACACACCTATGCCCATTACCCCAGTCACTAAACCAGTCCATTTCATTAAGGGTCTTCCTCTCTCCTCCACCCGCCCAAGCATGAAATCCCTCTCTAAGGACTGGTCCCGCCTTGCAACATGTCCAAAGTATGTATGATAAAACTTCAGAATCCTTGCCTCCAAGAAGCAGCCTGATTTCACCCTCTCCAGGATGAACCTGTTTGTTCTCCTAACAGTACATGGTGTATTCAATACTCTTCTCCAGGACCACAGCTCAAAGGCATCAATTCTCCTTCTATCATCCCTAGTCATTATACAGCTTTCTGACGCATAGCAAGTAAATGCAAGGACTATGGCCTGGATCAGGATTGCCTTGGTCTCCAGACTGACACTGCTATTCAGTACTTTGGAGAGGTCTCTGACAGGAGACTTTCCCATGGCAATTTGCCTTTTAATTTCCTGGCTGCTGGTATCAAAAGTGTTGATTGTGGAGCCATTAAACTGTGTAACCAGGACCCCCACTGAAAAACGTATACTCATATACTTGGATATAAGATAAGGATAAGGTCAGACTTTCCTGACCCGTTCATAGCCTGATATGAACGACTAATAAACCTTCATTTCTTTCTCTTGCTCTTGCTTGTTATTGGTGTCTTTCTTGTATATTCAAGTCGGAACTTGCTGTTTTCACTTGAAGAGGCACCTGGACCTCTTTTGGAAATCATCTCCTTGACACCTCAGTGAGCTGAATTGACAGAGTGACTGTAACAATGGGATCCAGTCTATTGGAGAGGATGGCACAAGATAGAGCAGATTTCAGATCTGTTGTTCATAGAGTATCTGTGAGTCACAGTTGACTGGGTGGCACATAACAACAGCAAGAACAACTAGTGCCAACGCATGCTAGGCAAGAAGAGTATGAATGAAATACCTGGAAATATCTGACTTCATGGAACGTCATTGCAGTCAAGGAAAAGAAACAAACAAAAACCAAATAAATGTATACTATAGAGAAGAAAGGAGAGGGATTGGAAGTAAGCTCAATCGGAGAGGAAATGAGTGAAAGGAAGTTGCTTCCTCTTGAAGCAGAGTTGTCAGAGCACTCAAACTTGTACCTGACATAATCACAGTCTTAAGAAGATGAAAAAAACCCAACCACTTTTTTGTCCATAATCTATATGTCAGCTACTATAAACATGAGCACCAGCAGCCCTGAAGAATGTAGCATTGGAGGTACATGCTGTTCAAGAGTGCCTCCAGATCTGCCTGAGCGCAATGGCAGGGGCCACCAGGCTCTTGGCCGAAGTGAGCTGGAAGGTCCTAGAGCGAAGAGCCGGACCAAACGCTCAGTTTTGATAATTGCAGTAGTGTATTCTGAAACACTTATGATTAGAGACAACAATTTGAAATGACCAGCTCACTTGATGTGGTCGTCTCATTGCCGGCTTTATTACGGTCTGGCTCTGTGTATGAACCTCAGAAAAGCATCAGTCTTCTAAGGCCTGATAATGAAAGTCTGTGGGATAAGTTAGATCATTATTACAGAATAGTCAAGTTAACATTGTTGTAGTATCAAAGTCCAACCACCGGTCTCTTTCCCATTAAAACATGTGGAAATGATGAGAAGGCCAAGATCCACGACAGCCTGTACTGTGCTGCTGGAGCGTGGGCACTGGCTCTCGCATACAGGCGCATTGATGATGACGAGGGAAGGACCTACGAGCTGGAGCGTTCTGCTGTAAAGTGTATGAGAGGAATTCTCTGCTGCTATATGCGTCAGGCTGATGAGGCACAGCAGTTTAAACAGGATCCACACCCCACAACATGTCTTCACTCTGTTTTCAACGTGTACACAGAAGATGATATTTTTTTTTCCTATGAAGAATACAGTCATCTTCAGATAAATGTAGTGTCGCTCTTTCTCTTTTACCTTGTAGAAATTATTTCTTCAGGACTCCAGACTATCTACAACATAGATGAGGTCTCTTTCATTCAGAACCTTGTATTTTGTGTGAGAGTTTACCGTGTACCTCACTTCGGTGTTTGGGAGAGAGGAAGCAAATACAATAAAGGGAGTCCAGAGCTGCATCCAAGTTCTGTTAGCTTAGCAAAAGCAGCTCTAGAAGCAGTTAGTGGATTCAACCTCTTTGGCAATCAGGGCTGCTCCTGGTCAGTTCTGTTTGTGGACCTTGATGCTCACAATGGCAACAGGCAAACTGTGTTCACTGCTTCCCAGAGAATCAAGATCTCTTAAAACAGATGCAGCCTTGATCCCCTGCATCAGTTATCCTGCATTTGCCCTAGATGATGAAGTTCTATTTAGTCAGACACTTGATAAATTTGTTAGAAAACTAAAAGGAAAATATGAATTTAAGTGATTCTTAAGAGATGGCTATTGGACATCATTGGAAAATCCCAATAGACAGTACTATAAACCAGCTGAGATGAAAGTTATTTGATGACATTGGATGTGAATTTCCTATATTTTTCATCGCCTGATGATAAGTGGAGTTTTTAGAGGCAATCCCAAACAAACAAAGGAATATGAGGATCTTCTGACTGTAGCACGTCATCAGACCACAGAAGGCTATCCTGTTGTACCAAAGTACTATTATGTGCCAGCTGCATTGTTGAACTTGAAAAAAGTAACCCTGGTAGTCAAAATATTTCCAAGCAACTGTGGCTGTGATGGGAAACTGTTTCTTTGGGGACAAGCCCTTTACGTAATTGCAAAACTCCTGGGTAAGTTTTATTAAATGCTAGAAACAAATATGTCCTTAACTTTAAAAAAAAAAGTGGCTCCCTTAAGGGTCAAAGTTGTCATTCTACTTAGCACACTTTGGAGGCTAGTGTGTGAAAATAGCAAAACTTCCTTGGTGATTGAACAAGGACTACCTAGATAAATACACAGCTCACCACAACCCAGTTTTTCTCTTTCTCTACAGGCACATTTAGAATGGGGACAGAAGGAGATTCATATATTTGGGAATCCAAAAAGGCTTCTCTCCTAAATGTCAGTAATTTACCGTAAGGTGAGTCCCTGCTTTTATCAGGCTATGTATTCTAGAAGAATTATATAGATAATAATAAAAATGTAAGTGCTAAGATGAGATAAAGAGTATGGAAGCATTATTAAGAAATAATGGGGACAGGTGAAAAAATCTAACATATTAAATAATAACTTCAAAATGAAAAGAAAACAGAGAATTGAGTAGAGGGAAAATGTGAAGAGGAATTTCCAGAATATATGGACGTCTGCAAACTACAGAGTCAAGAAACCAAATTAATCATAGGGTTAAACAATTTGTTAAAGAAATCACCTTAATAGGATAGTGAAACAAAAAAACAATTTAAAGTGAGTGAGTGTGTGTGTGTGTGTGTGTGTGTGTGTGTGTGTGTGTGTGTAGAATCACAAAAGCAGTCAGGATAAATAACAAAAAGGAATAAGTTAGACTTACATCTTACTTATCAACAGCAACAATGACAGCCTGAGGCAGTGAAGTTATTTCTAAAATGTACCAAAAGACAATTACAAAAGTTGGAGTATTAAAAAAAGACTGAGAAAAGTCAAATTCAATAAAGTTATATAGAGCTATTGGTGTTGGGAGTTTTCTATAAATTTCAATGTAAATATCATTTTTATACATAATGAAAGAAGAGCTTCAGCTCTGAACCATAAGATCTAAATTTGAAGCCTGACTCTATTATTACTGGGAAAATTAAAAGTTGGATACATCACAGACTATCTTGAGAACTCAAATTCTTCATCTGTCATACTGGAATGCCTGCTATTTAGAGGTGATATAAAACTTGAGCAGCATCTCATATCCTAAAGGTTTCTGAAATCTATAAAGAATGAGATAGCTTGATGTGTATTTATGTGAAACTGTCTCCAAGTTATACAGTTAAGTGAAAAAAAGTAAGTTGCATTATATGTGTATAATGGGCTATTATAATAGAGAAGATAATATAGTAGGCATATTCATTTACATTCAGAGAATATCTCTAAAAGGATTCACAAGGAATTGTTAACAATACTCGCCTCTGGGTATGGAAAGTGGATAGCTTCAAGACAGAAAAAAAAGTGATACATACTTGAAAATTTTCGTAATAAAGTTTTTAAAAATAGAACCATTGAATTACTAGCTAAAATATGTAGCAATAAATCTTTTTACCAAGTTTTATAATCTTAAAGTCAAAGATTTTTAAAAATATGATACAGTACCAAAAGATATCAAAAACTTAATATTTTTAAGAGCTAAACTATCCTCTGTAGACAATATCCATATTACTAGACCTGTTGTATTTTTCAAACTTCATAATATGCATTTGCATGTATCATATATTTAAAAATAAACTAAATAATTACTATTTAATTGCATTTTAATATCTTATGTTACCTGGTCCTCATAACATTTCTGTCACTTAGTCTACCTCACTATCCAATCCTGGACCAGTTCATCTGGATAGTAAAAGTATTTTAATCTTGTAGTTGACTAGACTCATAGTGACCCTATGAACAACAGATCTGAACCTGTGTCATATCCTGTGTCATCCTCATCATCTCTGACATACTCTAACCCATTGCCGCTGTCACTGTGCTAATCCACCTGGTTGAGGGTCTTTCTTTCTTTTGCCGATTCTCCATCTTTCCAAGCATGATGTCCTCTCTTCAAAGAATCTCTCCTAGCAATACTCCCAAAGCATGTGAGGCAAAACTTTGTCACCTTTGCCTCCAAGAGACACTCCAGCTGCGTTTTAGTTCCGTTTCCTTGTGAACTGAGACAGCAATAATTACTGAGCAATCTAGTCCAAGATTTTTTTCTTTTTTTTTAAATATGGGGGAAAGACAGTAATAAAAGAGAAAGGAAGCCATCCAATAGAAAGGATTATTTCTTAGGAATTGATTTTCTGTCCCACTGGATTCTCTGTAACTTCTTGGTCATGCTCTTGATTATCATTCTCCATGTCTATTCAATTCTATCAACTACTTGACCTACTGGCAACAAAAGAGTCAATTTGCATGTTGTTTGCATCTCATTTGATACACACAGTCCCAACACCAACCCCACAACCTGTAGTCAAGGCTCTGCTGGATTTTTCTTCTCTTTTAATCTCACCAGGTATCACACAATTCTCTCAGCTCAATGTTTACAATTAACTTTCTGCTACAAACTGTGCCTGGGGCTGCCAAGATCCTAGAAATGAAACTCCCCCGCCCCTCTTATTAACAATAGAGGACTTAGAAGCCCACTTTCAGTTCTATTGCTTCTGGATAAGCATACAAATGTATCCTATGCATTTCCATCTTGCCTTAAAAATACATACTTAAAATGTATCTTAATGGGGGAAAAAATAATAATGAAAATGTGTTTGGTGCTGTCTTTGGTCCTGATCCTGCTACCCAAAGTGAGGCTATTGCTTCTCATGTAGGGTACAATGATCAGTGAGCAATCTCTTCCAAGGGTTATTTTTGTTAATATGAGAGAAAAGGCAGTGATGGAAGAGAAGATTAATAAAAGAAGCGGGACAGAGGAAGAAGTGGGAAAAGACTGTTAAGAGATCATTGAAAGATTAACTACCAAAGGAAAAAGAAAAAAAGACTAATTTTGCTTTGCTTTCCAAACCATTATAGTCACCAATAAATTGTAGTCCACCATAACTATGAAATACAAACAGCAAAATTCTTGAAAGGAAGCAGTAAAATTTTCAAAGTACCAAGTTATTCTGAGATATTTAGATGATAATATGAATAAATTTGGTGAGGGATGGACAACAGAGACGATATGATTGAGTTGGGTTGTACCACAGTTAGTTGGTAGTTTTCATTATTTTTCCTTGTTTTTATTTTATATCCATATAAACTGTGACTTTTAAGTCCTAATTTACATATCTCCTTTCGGGTCCTTGTGATAGTCCAATCATATCTCCAAGAGTGAAATGATTTTCTTTAAGAGGCTGAGGGGCACGCCCCCCATTGCTCTCCTGTCCCTCTCCTGGCCACACTCCCCGAGGCCTGCCCCGGCAGCACACACCATTCACAGTACACTTGGCTACTCGGCTGGGAAAGTTGACAAATTGCCAGTTCTTTCAGCAGATAACAATTCTTCACAGCTTATTTTCAAAACACTTGAACTCTATAATGTATGCTCACATTGCTATAAGGAATTACAGAAAATTGATACACTCCTCAATACCAAGAAGCAGAATTACTGTTCTTGGTCTCGTTGTTTACATGTCATCTAGGCTGCGGGGCACATGAGGGAAAACTGCAAAATTGAGGGCAATGTTCAAGGGATTTGGAGTGTGAGATGGCTGAGAACTGCTCAGAGACTGGTAAGGGCTTCTCTGTAAAGTAATCACACACACCAACACAGAGGCGCCACGGCTAGAAACCAAGGCCAGCATGGGAAATAATTGTATTCAGCCCACTTTGGTGGTCCTTTTTATTCTCAATAAAATTTCTCAGCAGTCCAGAGCATCAAGGTTATAAAAGAGTTTAAAGAAGGTCCATCTTTTCCAATACTCTCATTTTATAAGAAAAAACAAACCACTGAAACTCAGAGAACTTAGTGACTTCCAAGATCACAGAATTAGGGAGATAATCAGGACTGCACTGTAAGTGGTTGATGTTAATCCAGTGCTTGTTTGCTTTGCATGATGATCGTTCTGATTCTACCACGCAATGGCTGTGTGCTCTTGAGTAAGCTGATTACTTTCCTTGTGCTCCTATTTTCTCATCTGATAATGAGGACACCCTCTTCTAGAGTGCATGTAACAAGTTTATTCACATTAAGTGACTAGCAGAGTGTCTGTTATTGTTGTTGTTGTTCTATACGTTGAGTCAGAACCAACCCATAACTGACCCTCTAGCGGGTTTTCCACGGGAGGAGATTGTCTATCCTTCCCCCATGGAGCAGCTGGTGGCCTTGAACCTCATGCCTTCATGATTGTAATGCAGCTTCTTTGCCACTAGACCACCTTAAAGTGTCTAGTTCACAGTAAAAAGTCAATAGATGAACCAAAGAACAAACCCCTCCTGCTATCAAATGGAGTCAAATTTATAGCAATCCTACATGACAGAGAAGAATCTGCCACATGGGTTTTCCAAGTCTGTATATCTTTATGGAACCAGATGGCCTTATCTTTCCTTCATGAAGTAGTTGGTGTATTAAACCATTGGCCTCTCAATAGGTGGCCAAATGTTTAATCCATCATGTCATAGAGACACATCAGTAAATGAAAGTCTTCATTGTGATTTTTAGGATCCTGAGAGGCACAAATGTTTTACACTCATCTACAGATTCATCCTGGAAAGGGTTAAACCGGGTGGCTCCTTGGAGGCAAGGATTCTGAGGCTCCATCTAACATACTTGGGACGTGTTGTGAGGAGAGACCAGTCCTTGGAGAAGGACATCATGCTTGGGAGGGTGGAGGGACAATGCAGGAGGGGAAGACCCTCTATGAATTGGATTAATTCAGTGACTGGGATAATCGGGATGGGAGTGTCAGAGATAGTGCAATTGGCACAGGACAGAGCAGAGTTTAGGGCTGTTGTGCATAGGGTTGCTATGAGTCGCAAGCAACTCGAAGGCACATAACAACAACAACTAATCTAAAGATTAACCATTTGAATGCACCAGGAAGCACCAGGAAGGAAAGGCTTGACAATCCACTTCTGTAAAGATGACAGTTAAGAAAACCCTACAGGGAAGTTCCACTCTGTAACACATTGAGTTGCTACAAATTGGAATCAACTCAACAGCATCAGGTTTGGTTTGTTCTCACAATTATTGCTGCTGCTATTTTCCACCATTGAGTTAATTATGACTGACAGTGATCCTATGCACAATAACACTGAACTCTACCCAATTCTGAGACAATCTAATTGTCTGAAACACACTTACCCCATTACCCTATTACTGTGTCAATCTATCACATCTGAAGTCTTCCTATCCTGAGCTATCCCTCCACCCTTCTAAGCATGATGTCCTTCTCCAGGGACTGGTCCCTCCAGGCCACGTGTCCAAAGTATGTGAGATGGAGCTTCAAAATCCTTGCCTCCAAGGAGCAACTCGGTTTCACCGTCTCTAGGACAGATCTATTAGTTCTCTTGGCAGTCCATGGTATGTTCAACACTCTTTTCCAGCACAGCTCAAAGGCATCAATTTTTCTTTTGCTGTCCTTATTTATTGTCTTATTCTTCAGTGTGTAGCAAACAATCCCAAAGACCATGGCATGAATTAGACACATCTTAGTCTCTAGACATACGTTGTTGCTCTTTAGCACTATTTAGAGGTACCTGACAGCAGATTTTCATAATGCAATTCATTGATTTCCTAACTGGTGTTGTCAAGAATGTTGATCATTATTATTACTGTTATTAATATTTCAATTTTACAAAGGAAGACTCTATGTATCAGAGCTTTAAGAAAACTTGGTAAGGAAGAAGAGATTTAAAATAATTGCTTTCAAACTCTAAACTATCTCATATACACCCTGAGATTATTATTCTCAGGACATGCTTCAGAGGTAAACATGCTTTCAAGGCAACAAAGCTGTACCTCCCATATTTCCAGTACCCTAGGGGCTGAGCTGAAATCTCCAACATCCAGGAATAAAACTTAGGGCAAAAGTTCCTACACTTTCAGCCTTGTCAGCCTTAAAAATCCAAGCTTAGCAATGAAGCCAAAAACAAAACGAAACTAAATCTGGTGATTCTGGCCTGCCAATAGTTTTAACTGCTCAAAATCCTGATTTTTGTTAATCCTCTAACTTGATTAATGGAGCACAATAAATGTTTGAAGATTAATGAACACATTAATAAGAAACAAGAGATGAATTTACCAAGGATGCCTGGAAGATAGAGAATGAAAGCTGTTAAAGAAAAAATATGAAAAGATGTGATTAACTGTACATGAGAAAGATGCAATTACCACTGCTGTTTTCAGAAAGAGCATCATCACATGCATCAAGTTAAATTGCCCCTTTTTCCTGCAAATAAGCCAGAAATTTGTACCTTCTGTAATGGAATTGAACCCTTAGCTCTTATGAATCAGAATCAGATTGTAACATTCTCACCAGATAAGTCTGAAATTATTTCCACTGTATTCCAAGGCTGTTCATTCTTTGTTATATACATCACCACTAGAATTAAAATATAGGAAAGGAGGCCAGGATTTCACACAAATCAAGGGAGAAGAACGAGAAAATGGGAAAAATCCCGCAGGTGGAAATCAATTAGACTGGTTCATGGCCTTTCTATACCTTTTAAGATCTGATTAAACTCCAATTCGTACTCCCACTTAGAGAGCATTCTCTAAGATCTCATTCGTCTTACAGAGAAATCCACTTTAGAGCTTGGAAGTGACAATCCAGACAAGAGTGAAAGATGGTATCTTCTGCTTGCTGAGCATTTTATACATTTTGAAACCCTTTAAATACCAGCATCTGTAGAGTCCAATCTGATTCGTGGTGAACCCATGTGTCAGAGTAGAACTATGCATGATCTGGCTTTCAATGCTTATGCTTTGGAAATGCATCATCAGCCCTTCCCTCTGAGGCACCTCTGGGTGGATTCAAACTTCCAGTCATTCAGTTGGCAGCCAAGTGCAATATTCACTTACATACACACACCCAGGCACCATTGAAGCTGTTGGTGTGTGTTCAGATTCTGTACTAACCCTGAGAAGTTAGTGGTTACAGATGAGAAAAATGAGTTTCTAAGAAATTCTGGTACAAACCCAAGTTTTAAGAATTTCACCTATCATAACAAGGTAAGGTTTCAAATTTTAATTTTGTAGTTTCAAGGCTAAAGCTCTTTATTACACACATTGTTGTTGTTGTTGTTATGTGCCATCCAGTCCTTTCCGACTCATAGAGACCTAAACAACAGCCCTAAACCCTGCTCTATCCTGCGCCAGCCGCACCGCCTCCGACACACCCATCCCAATTACCCCAGTCACTGAATCAATCCATCTCATAGAGGGTCTTCCCCTCCT
>NW_006400009.1:3044411-3052447 GCF_000299155.1 Elephantulus edwardii
TATTTACTGGACTTCCTTGTAAGCGTATGGATATAATCCTGTCACTCACGATGTTGTACTTCAAGATGGATCTAGAAATTACTTTTTTTACTATTACATACCAAAAAATTTTCTTTAAATTCTCTAGAAAGCACCCTATCAAGAGAAATCTATCAGAACGTGGAAGTGACATACACAGTAGAAGGAAATGAAATTTACTGAGCACCTACTGATCCAGGACATCCTGATCCAGGACATGGTCTTCACAATCACCTGCTATGCATCAGAGAGCTGGACAGTGACTAAGGATGATAGAAGAGATATCGAAGCATTTGCGTTGTAGTGCTGGAAAAGGGTGTTTAACATACTGTGGACTGCCAGGAGAACAAACAAATCTGTTCTGGACAGGGTGAAATCAAGTCACACCCTGGAAGCAAGAATTTTGAAGTTCTAAGAGTCAGTCATCAGAACAGAGCAGAGAGACACTGGATGGTTCAAAATCAAGAAAGGGGTCCATCAGGGATGTATTTTGTCTCCATACCTTTTCAATCTGTATGCAGAACAGATCATCGGCGATGCTGGACTCTATGAGGAGGAATGTGGCATCAGGATTGGTGGAAGGGTTATCAACAACCTACGTTATGCAGATGACACAACCCTGCTCGCTGAAACTGAGGAGGACCTGAAGTGCTTGCTGCAGAGGGTCAAGGACTGCAGTCTTCAAAATGCATTGAAGCTCAATATCAAGAAAACAAAGATTCTCACCACTGGGCCAACTGGCAGCATCAGTATGGATGGTGAAGAGATTGAGATAGTTAACAGTTTTAGTTTACTTGGCTCCACAGTCAACACTGTTGGTAACAGCAGCCAGGAAATCAGGAGACGAGTTGCATAGGGAAAGTCAGCTGTGAGGGACCTCTCAAGAGTACTGAAGTGCAACAACATCAGGCTGGAGACTAAGGTGGGCCTGATTCAAGCTATAGTCTTTGCAGTTACGTGCTTATGCATCGGAGAGTTGGACAGTGAATAGGGATGGTAGAAAGAGAATTGATGCCTTTGAGCTGTGGTGCTGGAGACTAGTGTTGAATATACCATGGACTGCTAGGAGAACAAACAGGTTTGTCCTGGAAAGGGTGAAGCCAGAATGTTCCCTGGAGTCAAGGATTCTGAAACTTTGTCTGACATACTTTGGTGCAAGGAGGGACTGGTCCTTAGAGAGGGACATCATGTTTGGGAGAGTGGAGGGACGGTGCAGGAGAGGAAGACCCTAGATGAGATGGATCGATTCTGTAAGTGGAGTGGTGGGAATGAATGTGTTTGAAACAGCGAGGCTGGCACAGGATAGAACAGCGTTTAGGGCTCTTGTACATAGGGTTGCTACGAGTTGCAAATGACTCGATGGCACATAACAACAACAACAACTCACATAATTTGGGCACATGGCTATAAGGGACCAATCCTTAGAGAAGGACATCAAGCTCGGAAATGTGGAGGGACAGTGGAGGAGAGGAAGAGCCAGGATGAGATGAATTTGGCTCCGTGACTAGAAAAATGGGATTAGTTCTGTCAGAGACAACAAGATTGGCTCAGGATAGGGCAGGTTTCAGAGCTGTTGTACTTAGTAGGATCATTTTGAGTTGCAGATGACTCAATGGCACATAACAACAACAACAACAACACCAGGCTTGCAAAGGAGATGTACCATTTCTATTTTACAGATGAATAAATTTGCCACAACAAAGCAAAATTACTTGTCTCGGCTCCAGTTGCCTAACCTAGTATTGGTAGTATTGGTATTAAAGTTATAAGTCCATTTCGTGTCTAAGATTCTGTATTTAGAAGCAAAAACGTGACACCACCTCCCCCTCGCTGTGGTGCCGAGCTCCCCTCTACCTCCACCAGCTTTCTTCCTCATGTGCAGAGACCACTTATTGTCTGAAAAGCCTTCCCAAATCACAGAAGGAGAGATGTCCTCCCAGAAGCAAGAAACTCAATGGAAAATTCTTTTGATTCATCCCAAATAAATGATCCCACTCTTCTTAGCACACAGCTCAGGTCCACTAACCAATGGATTGTCACGGAATTGCAACTCCCAATCAAGCAGTCCCATATGCTGAGTGGGAGGCCTCCACACACACATACAACCAGAGCAAACTTCCTGCAAACCCCACAGGGCCACCAGATTTCTGTGCATCTACCCACAACCCACCTGCCTTGGATCTGCTCCCTTCACAGCAGAAACCTTCAGCACCCAAGAGCAAATCACACTGCAGAGGTAATATATAAAAGCATCTGGCCCAGGCAATGTTAATTTCCCTTCACTGATATTGATGGTAGCTTCACAGCAGCTACCATCTGTGCATCCTTACCATGTGTCAAGTTCTACACAAAATCCTTCCCATTACTCACTTTCTTTCATCCTCTCCCCAATTCTGTCATGTAGGTACTATTATTACCCCGTTTTTACAGACAAGAAAACTGAGGCTCAGATGTTAATGTCATACCACTAAAAAGTGATGGGTTCAGGATTCAAACCTAGGTCTTTATGACCTGACAGCTTGAGTTGTGGCACAGTGCCCAGTACTCACCAAGAGTACATTGAAATGATGGTGTCTGTATGGTAGAAGGACTGGGAGCCCTTCTAGAGAAAGGTGCTGGATTATACTGGGCTGTGCGAGAAATTCCACATATATCCAGGATCATGCTGCAGGAAAACAACACTCAAAGAATCAGCGAGTAGGATAACATCAAAAGGTGAGTAGTACCAAGTGTTTAAGCTGATATGAACGTCTTTCTTCCTGAGTAGAGTAAACATGTGCAGGTTTCAAAATTATGAAGGAATCTTCTCCAAAGAAGGTCTTGATACAGGAAGGAACAGAATAAGTCCAATGAAGGTAAAAAGGAGATATTTCCATTCATTTATTTATTTAGCAAACTTATTTTTAGCATATTCTTTTTTTGTGGGTTTTTAAAACTAATTCTAATGAAAGTTTACAGAGACTTTGGATTTCCATTCATTCATTGTTGCACTTTTCTCTCTACCCAACCTCCCCTCCAGTTCGCTCTTCTCTCTGAAAAGTATAAGGAAAATTCTTTCATTGTTATACAATTCCTCCCCCCAAGTCCACTCCACTGTGAAGCCTTGACCCTAGACTCCTGTCATGACAATAATACCTAATCATATATCCCTTTAAACAGTTCTCTCCCTCATTTGTTTCAAAGCAGTATACATAATTCATCCCATCTTTCTCAGTTTTTGAGCACCTTCTGTGCATCACTTCCCATGCAAGGCTCTTCCTCTAGCATCTAAAGTCTAGAGGAAAGAAACTCTGATTTGGTCAATTTCACAATTTATATTGACAGTATTTAATAGATTAATTTTATTTCATTTGACCAAGTCACACTAGGTCTAGCTGAAGACATTTAGTTAGAAAAAGAAAGGACACACACAAGTTCCCCAAGAAAAAGAGAATGGAGGAAGGAAAAACATTGCAGGGTGAGGGGACATGGTACACAAAATCCTAAAAGGTCTAAGAATCTAAGGAAAGTCAATGTACCTGGTAAAAGAACGTGTGGACATGAAGGGAGGAAAGGCCTGGAGAGACCAGTGAGGGCTGATACCAGAGCTCTAATGGCTGCACTAAGGGAGTTTGGTGGTTAATGCTAAAAAAGCTGAGCTGCAATCTTTAAGGCACATGGCTCAAGGTTACCAAGCTGCTCCACGAGAGAAGGATGGGTAATCTCTTCCCATGCAATTAACTGCCTCTCAAAACCCACTGGAGGGTCAGCTATGATTCAGTTCTGACTCTGTGGTACACAATAACAACAACAATGGATGCACTGATGATGATCTGTTACACATCAAGCCCCATAAGAAGACACAAACCTAGCAAGGGATGAGAGAAGTTTGCATGTTGGAAAGGCCACAATGGCTATTGTGCTAAGGAGGATAGATGGAACTGGTGGAATCATGGAAATAGATTGACCAGTTAGGAGGCTAATGTGTCTATCCAAATGAGAAAGGAGGGTGGCCCAGAGAGGGTAGTATTTTTGAGGTGATAAAACGCACAGAGTAAAGTAACTTTGGTTTGGCTTATTAAATTCTTTTTTTTAATTTTTTGTTTAGTTGAGTGAAAGTTTTAAAACTCATATTGATTTTTTTCATTCAATCATTCATACACAATTTGTTTTATAGCATTAATTACAATTTATTTAATCAAATAATTACAACATCTGATCAACCACTATTGAATACTGCCTTTCCCTTTACTCAAGTCTCTATTCATTTTTTGCTCGCCTCTTCAAGCAATAATATAGATACTCAGGCTATCAAGTATCCATACGGTTGGAACTGTGGTGTTGGAGAAGAGTACTGAATATTCCATGGATTGCCAAAAGAACAAACAGATATCTCTTGGAGAATGTACAGTCAGAGTGCTCCTTGGAGGCAAAAAATAATAGAACTTCATCTCACATACTTTGTGCATGCTGCAAGGAGAAAGTAGTCATTGGATAAAGACTTGGTAAAAACTAAAGCCCCAGGGATCAATGGAACACCAAACGACACATTACAACAAACATGCTTCCCTAGATATGCTCACCAGGTTGTGCCAAGAAATCTAGAGGACAACTACCTGGCCAATTGACTGGAAGAGATCCATATTTATTCCCATTCCAAAAAACACTGACCCAAGATAGAGTAGAAATTATTGAACAATATCACTAATATCACACTCTAGCAAAGTCCTACTGAAGATTATCCAGAAATTACTGAAATAGTACATTGACAGAGAACTACTAGAAATACAAGCTGGGCTTAGAAAGAGGCCATGACACTAGAGACATTATCATCAATGTCAGGGGGATCTTGGCAGAAAGCAAAGAGTACCAGAGTAATGTCTATTGTGTTTCACTGACTATGCAAAGGTATTTGACTGTGGATCACAACAAATTGGGGTTAACCTTGAGGAAAATGGGAATCTCAGAACACCTGATTATGCTTATGCAAAACCTGTATTTAGGCAAGGTAGCAGTAATAACAACAGAGAAAGGAAACATTGCATGGTTCAGAATCAGGAAAGGTGTGTGTCAGGGATGCAGAATGGATTGTTCAGGAAGCAGGGCTTTATGAGGAGGAATATGGAATCAAGATTGGAGGAAGACTCATCAACAATCTACGTCATGCAGATGACACAACCTTGTTTGCTCAAACTGCAGAAAACCTGAAACACTTGCTACAGAAGGGCAAGGACTGTAGTCCTCAATATGAATTGCTCAACATCAAGAAGACAAAGATTCTCACCACTAGGCCAATTGGCAGCATCATGATAGATGGAGAAGAGATTGAGGTTGTTAACAATTACAGCTTGCTCGGCTCCACATTCAACACTTTTGGCACTAGCAGTCAGGAAATCAGAAGACAAATTGCATTGAGAAAATCTGCTGTCAGGAACCTCTCCAGAGTACTGAAAAGCAAAAATGTCAGTCTAGAGACAATGGTGTCCCTGGTCCAGGCCATGGTCATCACAATTACTTGCTATGCATCAAACTGATGGACAATGACTAAGGATGACACAAGAAGAATTGATGCCTTTGAATTGTGGTAATGAAAAAGAGTCTTGAACATACCATGAACCACCAAGAAAACAAATAGATCTCTCTTGGAGAGACTGAAGACAAGTTTCTCCTTAGAGACTAGGATTTTGAAGCTCCATCTCACATACTTTACACACATGGCCAGGAGGGACAATTCCCTGGAGAAGGACAGCATGCTCAGAACAGTGGAAGGAGGGCACAAGAAAGGAAGACTCCAGATGAGATGGATTGATACAGTGACTGGGACAATGGGAGTTGTTGTGTTGGAATCATTGAGACTGGCTCAGGATAGGGCAGGCTTCAGAGCTGCTGTACATAAGGTTGCTATGGGTCGCCGGCAACTTGATGGCACATAACAACAACAATGCCTAGAATGTCAACGTTCATGTGTTTCATTTCACTTTTCCCAACTGAGAACTGAGGACTGTTATGGGCCATAGTATTTTCAGTCACTTGTTATACATCCGAGATCTGAACAATTAAAAAGGATGACAGAAGAAGAATTGATGGCATTTTGATAATGATATTCTGGATTACATTTTCATGCATTTATGTTGTTTCCAATATTATGTTGGTTGTACCTTCTCTCTCTTGTGATGATTTTTTTTAATTCTTATAACCCTTTAAGTTTTCAATTTTTTCTTTCATCATTTATAACTTTTTCAGTAGCTGTTCATGTAACTTCACATTGATATATTTCTTCTGTCTTCCTGTCTCGGGGGAATTCATTGGGTCTGCAATCTAATCTGCTTTTTTAGGAAAAGGCTTATTTTGTTTTTTTCATGTTTAAAATTGTCTGTTGCTTCCTTGAAGTTATCAGAAGTTCTTCTTGGTATGTGCGAAGCAGTTTCTATTGTGTCTGCATAGGTTGTTGGCCTACGCAGTTCCTTAATTTTATGATGCTATTGATAAATTGCTGTGGAAGGATGGGCAATCTCCTCCCATGCAATTAAACTACCTCTGAAAACCTGTTGGAGGGTCAGCTATGGATTGGTTCTGACTTCACGTACACAACAACATTGATAAACAGTAGACTTTAAGTGTTGTCCCAATCCAGTTTCCAAGTAGGAGTCTTCCCCACTGGTTGCCTATTGGTGGCTCTGCTCCCCATTTCTTGCGACAAGCTTCTGATCTGGTTGTACTTTAATGGGCAGCGAGTTGGGGCCTGCTTCACTGTCTCATCCTGTAGTTTGATGGGAAGGGCCATTTCCTCCAGAGGTAGGTAAAGTCCTAGGAGTGCTGCCCAGGATATTTTGCCCGAAGAAAAGGCCCAGGAAAGTGGCAATGTTCTAACAGTGCAGCAACCAAGTCTCAGTAGGTGCTGGTGGCAGAATTGCATATCAACCTCCTCTTCTGTGACAGGTTAAGTGGAAGCTATTACTGCCCAAGCAGACAAAGGCCCAGGGAAGTGGCAAGGTCTCAACAGTACTGTTGTCAAGTAGCAGTTCATACTAATGGCTGACTGTGTACCTGTCTCCTTTCCTGTGACTTCTTCTGTAATCCTCCTTTATTGTGCAGCTTTCAAATGCATAGCAAGCGATTGAGAAGACAGTGGCCTGAATCAGGTGCACCTTAGTCTTTAAAATGACTCTACTGCTCTTCTAACATACTTTGGAGAGATCTTTGACAATGGACTTTCCCATTGCAACACATAATTTGATTTCCTGGCTGCTGATGCCAAGGGTGGTGATTGTGGACCCAGTAAGATGAAATCGTTGGGATATCTTTGCCTGTCTCCTTTCACAAGGGGAATATATTCAAATTCTCTCTCAATGATTTTGTATATATTATTTTAATTGAGAATTACCATTCTATTACTATTTTATAGAACATTTTTATGAGAAAAAGGTGTTGAGTTTTGTCAAATGATTTTTCTACATCAACTGAAATGAGTATGTAAGGGTGTTTTTTTCTCCTTTATTTTATTGATGTGGTGGATTTTTGTTGTTAGGTGCCATCGAGCTGAGTATGACTCATAGCGACCCTATAAACAACAGATCTGAACCCTGTCCTATCCTGTGCCATCCTCATCATCTCTGACACACTTGAGCTCATTGCTGTAGTCACTGCGTCATTTCATCTGTTTGAAGGTCTTCTTTTCTTTTGCCAACTCTCCACCTTTCCAACCATGATGTTTTTCTCCAAAGAATAGCCTCTCCTAGAAACAAGCCCAAAGAATGTGAGACGAAGCTTTATCATCTTTGCCTCCAACGAGCGCTCTAGCTATACCTTCGCCAAGAAATATCTCTTTGCTCTTTCGGCAGTTTATCGGATATTTAGCACTCTTCTACAACATCCCAGTTCAAAAGCATCAATTCTTCTTTAGTCACCCTTATTCACTGTCCAGCTCTATAGTGGTTGTTGTTGTTATGTGCCATCGAGTCACTTGTGACTCATAGCGACCCTATGTACAACAGCCCTAAACCCTGCTCTATCCTGTGCCAATCGCACTGCCACTGACA